>NW_027515368.1:300000-600000 GCF_048772815.1 Callospermophilus lateralis
AGGATATATATTTCATCCACAAGTTCGCTAATTTATACGCATTTGTTTCACTTTCAGTCACTTCCTGCTTCAGAACACATATATTTCTTATGTTTCTTGACTGCTCTTTTCATGAGACTTCTTTCCAAACACATTATTGTCGATTTCCATTATCACATTTGAAGCAAAACTCACACACCCGTATGATAAACCAAACCCTAATATTACCATTAGATGTACAACTAGCTGGAATGAATGATTGTATATCAATATAAGATTTCTTACTTAGTTTCAGATATCAATTAAATCCATTATTTAAAGTGGAACCAGTTATATTATTTATTCACAGTATGGTCTTTTCATGCATTATCTCTATATTCATGGACACAGGGTACACCTCTTTGTACCCCCAATACTAATTTATACGTCTTCAAAATATTGCTCCCAGAAATGGTGGAAGAAATGCACATGTCACCTGATTTACATATACATTTTATCACAGTAATGTTCTGGACACAAACAGCAAAGGTGACACTTATGATTTTACCAAACCTAAATGGAAAGTGAAGATGGATTACTAAAATCATCCATGTCCAGGTTGCCTAATGCTCTCAAATGTGAATCCTATTCTTGACTACATATTGGTTTCTTCCTAAGATTATATATTCAACCTCAAGCCCCTTGAAAATGTCTAATCTTATCACTCACTTTATCATTTCCCTGATTTCCTAATGTCTCTATTGATATCTGCTTTCCTACATATTTTCCCCAGATTATCACTGTGACTGACTCTTCACATGTGCTCACATTTACATTCAATCTCTACCAGAAGCCCTATTGCTAAAGAACTTTTGGTCCAAATGCTATACTCACTCTTCGTTCTAAACCTACCGACTATCTTTCTAATAATACCGACTATCCCTTTTTGTCTAGAAGTTCTCTTTGACATTCCATCATTCAAGGTACAAAGTCCTATGCCATTGAACATTGATTTATCTGAGACATTTCTGCAGAACATAATTCAAAGATAAGTATCCCAATCAAGGGCCCAATGCCCTTCTGGGCTTCAAATCTTACCTAGATTACTGTTTTCATTCTTATATTTCACTTTTACATTCTTGTAAATATTACAGGTTCCCATTACCATTATTCATCCCACAGAATGATTCAAATCGAACTTTTATTAACCGTAACCATACACTCTTCCCTGAATCAAACTTTACAGAAGAGCAGGGACAGAGTTGCTTTTACAATACAGGAATGTAGGGGTTCTTAAACCTGCTGAGATCCTCAAAGGTCAATGCAGAAATGATTCCTGGAGAACATGTAGGCAGCTATGAAGGAGTTGAGAGAGCAAAAGTCATCTTGCATGGCAAACCCCCTTGTCAGGATGAAGGGATGTGTCTGAATCAGTCTCTCTATTCTAAATGTAGAGAAGATGGACCAAACCAGGCCTGTGTCGGGAGATGTTCCCAGGCGCCTATGTTTGATATACCATTCTATCTTGTGAAATTGTCACCGAAAGTAGGGGCAGCCTCTATCTCATGGGACCCTTGGAAGCAAATGTTAAATCAAAGTGATTGCCAAGGTAGTGACCTCATGCAGTTCCTGAAGAAAGTGACCTACCTCACTTCCTTGGTGATGTAACTCTCTGAACTTGGAATCCAAGATGCCAGGCTCCCAGAGCCAGTCCCAGTCCCAATCCCAGTGGGCTCACTTGTTTGGATGTACCAAGGACAGAGTCAGTATTTCTTGGTATCTACTGATGTGAGGATTGCCAAATGCCAGGACAGATCTGAAGAGGGGCCTTTCCTGAGAAAGCAGGTAGTGGCTCACCGCTGGCTCCTGAGAACTTCACAGAGTTGGCAAAGGAGACAGATCTGAGACATGACAGGACATTTCATTGGAACATAATATGGCCCAACAGACAGAGGACACTCCAGATAGTCAGAGACATACTTGCGGGAAGGAGATGCCTTTGTGAGTGTGAGTGTCAGTTTGTGGTTTGTCTCATATTCTGAGAATAGGTAGGAAAGACAGTTTGTTTGGTTTGGAATAGACTGTTTCTAGTAAGTTTTTTGACAAGGTGAGTGATTCTATATCTGTGTATCCCACTGTGTCCGTGGTTGTAGACATTAGAAAAGAGAATGCATCAATGGATATGTCCTGTCTAGTAGAAAGCTTCCCAGCATTCATCCTGCCCAATTTATGAATGAACTGCAGCTTGCCTTATGGATGGACAACACCTACTATCTTCCTAAGTTTCTGTTTTCTTCCTGAATTCTGGCCACTCTGCAGAATAGGCTCATGGTTTTGTGTCCAAGATATGTACCACCTCCAAGCTCTGTGACATGCCCATGTACTGGATAGCGGTAAGGAATGGGAACATCTCAGAAAACTCAGATATCAGTGTGACCAGGAAATTCTCAGTGGAGAAACCCCGCTTTGGGCCATTCTCTTACCTATGTTTCTGTTGCCCTGAATGTCAGGAAGGTCTTTGCCTCAGGCCACCTCTTTGTGAAGCCTGAAGAAAACAGTTTTCAAATGAAAATGAATGGCCATCTCCTGTGGCTCTTTGCTTAATTTCTTTGGAAAGGGATGTGTCTTAATCAGCCTCTTGGACCTGTTTGAGGTTGTGGCTTAGATTCTCAGCACCTGATGGATCTAAAGAAAGATCCCATGTGTGCATCCAAACCAAAATGGCAAAAAGATCCGTAATGGTAGATGAAGTGTCTTGCCTTCCTTTGTTAGGTTCCTTACCTACATCAAGTGAGAATAGGGATCCTTTGGGTCAAATGAAATCTTCAAAGCCCTAAAGAAGTGCTTGGGTTTTCTCATTATTCCAAATCACATAAAGAATCTATACCTGACAGGCAGTAGGCTTCAAAATGGAGAAGCAGAGCAGTATTAACTGCAGTCCTATTTTATCACTCCTGCTTCAAATGCAGGGTGTCCAGGCCCCCATGACTTTAGGCAAATTAGGGATAAGAGAGCTTATTTTGGACACTAACACATACCCCACTAGACTCTGACTACTAATCCTAACATGATGGAGAATAATAACCAAAACAGAATAGAAATACAAGCAGTTCAGAGGAGTCATGTTGTATAATTGGACTTGCCTTTTGCATTATATAGGGTAGGAATTATAAATTTAGTCAATTTTTAATTAAAACAGTTCTCCATGTGTTTTTAAAGTTAACAAATATGTGAATTCCTCTCTCCCTTTCTCTGTGGCCTATTCAGCACATGTATTTTTATATGCACATATACAATCCTACCTGGTATCACATGTACATACTTGACAGGTTGCTGACTTAGCAGATGCAAATTGTGAAAAGAGATCACTCCTCTTAATGCTGTTGGAACTGAAAATTCAAACTATTGGTGACCTTCCTAGCTGAACAAAATTATATATAAATCCATGTTCAGTAAAAATTATATTTTGGGATGTGTGGATTATATATATTTCATGATAAATTTTGATTGGCATATATATTGCTACTTTTTAATGTCTGTGTGAGTGTGTGTGTATATATATATATATATATATATATATATATATATATATATATATATATATACACTCTCCAGATTTTTGAAAAAATGAAATATATGTGTCTTATTATACACTCCCTAAATTTATTCATGTTCATGTATGTGGATTTATTATCAACTTTTCACAAGATTATTCTCAGAAATATTCATCCACCTGAAATACATATTTGTTTCCTAGTACTGAAAACTAACTTCAGTGAATGATGCATACAAATCCTAATATTTCTACAGTTACTGACCAAGTTTAAGATCAATGCAATAGATTCCTATGCGACATGACATGTATTTTGATGTTCATTTTTTTTCAACACTGGTACATTACTATTTCTTCAGTTTATGCGCATCATAGGATATATATTTCATCCACAAGTTCGCTAATTTATATCAATTTGTTTCACTTTCAATTACTTCCTGCTTCAGAACACATGTATTCCTCCATGTTTCTTAACTAGTCTCTTCATGAGACTTCTTTACAAACACATTATTTTCGATTTCCATAATTACTTTTGAAGCAAAACTCACACACCCTTAATGACAAACCATAACCCTAATATTACCATTAGATGTATAACTGATAGGAATGAATGACTGTGTATCAATATAAGATTTCTTATATATTTTAAGATATCAATTTAATCCATTATTTAAAGTGGAATCAGTTATATTATTTATCCACAGTATCATCTATTCATGCATTATCTCTATATTCATAGACACAGGGTACACCTCTTTGTACCCGCAATACTAATTTATACATCTTCAAAATATTGCTCCCTGAAATGGTGGAAAAAATACTTATGTCACCTGATCTACATATACATTTTATCACAGTACTATTTTGGATACAAAATGCAAAGATCACACATATGTTTGTACAAAAGCCTAAATTGAATGGGAGCATGGATTACTAAAAACATTGATGTCTAGGTTGCCTAATTCTCTCAAATGTCCATCCTACTGGTGACTACATATTTGTTTCTTTGAAGATTATATAGTGAATATCAACCCTGTTAAAATGTCTAATCCTATCACTCACTTTATACTTTGCCTGATTTCCTACTGTCTCTATTGATGTTTCCTTTCCTACATATTTTCCCCAGTTTACCTATGTGACTGACTCTTCACATGTGCTGACATTGACATTCATTCTATTACCGAAACCCTATTGATAAAGAACTTTTGGTCCATATCCTGTACTCACACTTCTTGCAAAACCTACTGACTATCTTCCTAATCCTATGGACTATCCCTGTTTGAGTGGATGTTCTTTTCTACAATCTATCATCCAAGGTACAAAGTCCTATGTCATTGATTATCGATTTATCTGAGACATCACTGCAGAACGTAATTCAAAGCTAAGTATCCCAATCAAAGGCCCAATGCCAATATGGACTTTAAATCTTACTAAATTTCTGTTTTCATACATATTTTTCAACTCTATATTCTTATATATATCACAGATTCCCAATACCATTATTCATCCAGCAAAATGGTTCCTAACCCAAAACAAACATGTAATTAACCCTAACCATAAACTGTTCCCTCAATCTACCTTTATAAAAGAGCAGGGACAGAGTTGGTCTTACAATACAAGAAAGTAGGGGATTGTCCACCTGCTGAGAACCTCAAAGGTCCATTCAGAATTGATCCCTGGAGAAGATGTAGGCAGGTATGAAGGTCCTGAGAGATCAAAAGTCATCTTCCATGGCAAACAACCTGGTCAGGATGAAGGCTTTTGTCTGAATCAGCCTCTCTCTTCTTAATGTAGATAAGATGGACCAAATGAGGCCTGTGTGGAGAGCTGTTCCCGGGTGCCTATGGTTGATATACCATTCTAACTTGTGAAAGTGTCACAGAAATACGGTCAGCCTACATGTCATGGGAACCTTGGATGCATGTGTTAGGACAAACTGGTTGCCAAGGCAGTAACCTCATTCAGTTCCTGAAAGAAGTTACCTCACCTCACTTTTTTGGTGATGGCACTTTCTGAACTTGGGATCCAGGAAGCCAGGCATCTAGAGCCTGTCTCAGTCCCAGGCCTAGTGGTCTCACTTGTTTGATTTAACAAGGACAGAGTCAGTCTTTCTTGGTATCTACTGATGTGAGGATGGACAAATGACAGGAAAGCTCTGAAGAGGGGCCTTTCCTGACAAAGAAGGTAGTGGCTCACTGCTGGCTCCTGACAACTTCACAGAATTGCCCATGGACACCAGATGTGAGATAGGAGAGGCTATTTCGGGGGAACATAGTATGGCCTATCAGTCAGAGAACACTCCGGATAGTCACAAACCTACTTGGAGGAAGGAGGTGCTTATCTGGCTGTGGGTGTGGGTTTGTGTTTTTTTTCTCATGCTCTGAGAATATGTCCGAAAGTCGGTTTGTTTGGTTTGAAGTAAAGTGTTTCCAGAAAGTCGTATGAAAAGGCGAGTGTTTCTATGTCTGTGTATCTCACTGTGTCCGTGGTTGTAGACATTAGCAAAGAGAATGCATCAATGGATGAGTCTTGTCTAGTAGAAAGCTTCCCAGCATTCATCCTTCCCAATTTATGAATGGACTGCGTCTTGCCTTATGGATCGGCAACACCTGCTATCTTCCTAAGTTACTGTTTGCTTCCTGAATTCTGGCCACTCTCCAGAATAGGCTCATGGTTTTGTGTCCAAGATATGTACCACCTCCAAGCTCTGTGACACGGCCATGTATTGGTTAAATGAAGGGCATGGCGAGCATCTCAGAAAACTCAGATATCAGTGTGACCAGTAAAGACTCAGTGGAGAAACCATGCTTTGGGCCTTTTCCTTACCTATTGTTCTGTTGCCCCTTGACCTTGTGTAATTCTGTGGCTTAGATTCTCTGAACCTGATGGATCTAAAGAGAGATCCCATGTATGCATCCAAAAGCAAAATGTCCAAAAGAGCAATCATTGTGGATGAAGTCTCTCTCCTTCCTTGGTAAGGTTCCTGACCTCCATCAAGTGAGAATAGGGCTCCTTTGGGTCAAATAAGTTCTTCAAAGCCCTGCAGATTCTAGCCCATAGGTGACTGGGTTTTCTCATGACTCCAATTCACATGAAGAATCTAAATCCCACCATCAGTAGGCCTCAAATTTAAGAAGCAGAGCAAAATAAACGGCAGGCCTATTTGATCACTCTTAGTTCACAGGAAGGGTGTCCAGGCCACCCTGACTTTAGGCAAATGAGGGGCAAGGGAGCTTATTTTGGACACTGTCTTGGGCTGCACCCCTCACGGAAACCTCCAGCCAGAGGTTATGATGAGTGTCTGTATGGAAGAAAATGAGGGCCATGTGGGAGTGTTTTGGTTTTAATTGTAGTCATTTTTGTGGCGGTTAGTAGAGATGACATGGTCCACCTTGGCTTGAACTTTGGTGGGATTCCGCATAAAGACTGATTTCTCGTACTGAACCCAGAGAAGTATTGCCATGAATAGTGTTGGAATTTTAGGAGGCCACGCACGATAGTCGCCCTTGGAAACTGAGATCTAGGCCCAGGGTAGCTATTCACAGAGCACTGGAAATCTCAGCCAGGATATCACATGATTTTATTCTGAAAAACTTGGCAACCATTGTTGAGAGTCAAAACACACATGGACCTCACATTGTAGACCTCAATTTTAAGGATTCATGTGACCTTTTGGCCACTCTTTGGGAAGCCTTTCCTGTGAGACATCTCCAGATATTTCATTGAAATGAGCTTCCTCACCATTTAATAGTTCCAGAAAGCCTCCAACTTCATCCTTGAAAAATGGCTAGGTCAATATATCATGAAATTTTTAAAATTCCCGTGACAAGTTGGCACTGGAGATTCTTTGAATATCTTGTGGCTGATCATGAGAATAACAGTCAGTGCCTTGATTGACTGGTTTTCATAAAAATTGTGCAGAACAGAGATGCCAGGAAGTTGGAGCCTCCTGAGGAGTGGGCCTAGAGCAGTGGTGGGCAGGTGTGTGATAAAACATCTGCGGTGTGGTCATGTGGATCTGCCTTTGGCTTCCAAATTGCTTGTGACTGATATGGTGCAGCCAGCAGTCCCTTCAATGTAAAGGCATCTTGTTATATGCAGAGGTTTTAGGGAAATATTAAGAATCAGGTTGCTATGGTCAAGGGGGCAACTATGTGGGATATAAGCCTGTTTGGTGCATTCTCCTGCAGACCCTGACCCACCACACGTGACAGAACTCCCTCACGCACAGAGTAACAGTTGAATTCTTTGTATTTCGTGAAACAAATACCAAAATCCCAGTGCAGCACCAAGAAACAACACGAAAAGTGGAGAATGACCAAATAGCTTCACAGGCCAATGTGGATACACTTAGCCCCCCGTGTCCACAGTTTACCTACAAAGAGAGTATTCAGCACTGCTGACTCATGTTCAGTGGAAAATAAGAAACCATGTCCTTCAGGTCACATAGATGAAGACCCTGATTTGATGGTCTCACTACAAACGAAGCTGAAGCTCCCGACAACAACATATATTCCAAGTGCCCAACCTCAGAGGCAGTTTCTCAAGAAGTCTTTAGGCCAGCAGAGCTCCATGTTTTTGGAATGATTACACTGTCCCTTACTTTTGGAATCTCCTCTACCTCCTCCAAGGTTGTGAACTCCTGAGCATATTCCATTCCAGATATTTATTCACAGATTTTCTAACTCTTCTCTTCTAATTGTGTCTTACTCTGGGCGATTGTAATGTCAAGGCATTGTTCTGGATGAGAGTGGGAAGATTTTTGTGTATCACATATTTACATACACATTGGATTCATTTTCCAATTTTCCTTTCAAAATACTGAATACCTCACACTAACACCTACCCTACTAGACTCTGACAACTAATCCTAATAAGGTGGAGAAAAATAAACCAAAAAAATAGAAATGCAAGCAGTTCAGAGAAGGCATGGTGTATAGTGGAATTGCCTTTTGCATTATTTAGGGTAGGAGTTATAAATCTAGTCAATTATTTGTTAAAATATTTCTCCATGTGTTTTAAAGTTAACAAATATGTGAATTCCTGTTTCCCTGTCTCTGTAGCCTATTCAGCACATGTATTTTTACATGCAATTATAGAGTCTTACCTGATACCACACGTACATTCTTGTGAAGTGGCTGACTTGGCAGATACAAATTTTAAGAGATCACTCCTCCTAAGCGCTTTAGAACTGAAAATTCAACCTATGCGTGAGCTTTCTAGTTGAACAACATTATACATAAATCCATGTTAAACAAAATAAATATTTTTGGATCTCTGGATGATATAAATTTCATGGTGAATTTCCTATAGCATATATTATGCTATTTTTAATGTCCGTGTGTGTTTGTGTGTGTGTATGTGTATATATATATATATATATATATATATATATATATATATATATATATATTCTCCAGATTTTTCAAAATATGAAATATGTGTCTTATTATAAACTCCCTTAACTCATTCATATTCAAGTATGTGGATTTATAATCAAATTTTCTCAAGAGTATTCTCAAAATATTCATTCTCCTGATATACATATTTGTTTCTTAGTACTGAAAACTAACTTTAGTGAATGGTGCATACAAATCCTAATATTTCTACAGTAGCTGACCTAGTTTAACATCAATTCAAGTAGATTCCTACGGGACATGATGTGTATTTGGATGTTCGTTTTATTCAACACTGGTACATTACTATTTCTTCAATTTATTCACATCATGGGATATATATTTCATCCACAAGTTCGCAAGTTTATAGGCATTTGTTTCACATTCAATCATTTTCTTCTTCAGATCACATGTATTCCTCCATGTTTCTTGACTGGTCTTTTTTATGAGACTTCTTTCCAAACACATTATTTTCGATTTCTAGGATCACTTTTGAAGCAATACTCACACACCTTTCATGATAATCCATAACCCTAATATTACATTTAGATGTATTACTAGTTGAAATGAATGATATTATATCAATACAAGATTTCTTATAGTATTTCATATATTAATTCAATGCATTATTTAAAGTGGGAACAGTTAAATTATTTATTCAAAATGTGGTCTATTCATGCATTATGTTTATATTCATGGACACAGGGTACACCTCTTTGTACCCCCAATACTAATTTATAGCTCTTGAAAACCTTACTCCCAGAAATGCTTGAAGAAATGCTCATGTCACCTGATCCACATATACATTCTATGACAGTAATATTCTGGACAAAAAATGCAAAGGTCACACTTATGATTGTACCAAAGCCTAAAAGGAAAGTGAACATGGATTACTAAAAGCATCCATGTCCAGGTTTCCTAATGCTCTCAAATGTCAATCCTAATGGTCACTGCATATTTGTTTCTTCTTAAGATTATATATTCAAACTCAACAGTGTACAAAATGTCTAATCCTATCACTCACTTTATTCTTTGCCAGATTTTTTTAAGTCTCTATTATTATCTGCTTTTCTACATATTTTTCAAAGTTCATCATTGTGACTGAATTTTCATATGTGCTGACATTTACATTCACTCTCTAACCGAAACCCTATTGCTAAAGAAATTTCCGTCCAAATCCTGTACTCACTCTTCTTCCTAAACCTACCGACTATCTACCTAATCCTACCGACTATCCCTTTTTGACTGGATGTTCTCTTCCTCATTCAATCATCCAATGTACAAGGTCCTATGCCATTGTAAATGGATTTATCTGAGACATCTGTGCAGAACCTAATTCAACACTACGTATCCCAATCATGGGCCCAATGCCCTTCTGGGCTTCAAATCCTAGATTTCTGTTTTCATTCATATATTTTACCAATATAATTTAATAAATATTGCAGGTTCCCAATAAAATTATTCATCGCTCAGAATGATTCCTAACAAAATCGAACCTGTTATTACCCAAACCATACACTGTTTCCTCAATCTAACTTTATAGAAAAGCAGGGACAGAGTTGGCCTTACAATACAGGAGTGTAGGGAAACTTCCACCTGCTGAGAACCTCAAAGGTCCATGCAGAAATGATCCATGGAGAAGATGTAGGCAGCTATGAAGGACCTGAGGGAGGAAAAGTCAACTTCCATGGTAAACAACCTGGTCAAGATGAAGGGATGTGTCTGAATCAGCCTCTTTCATCTTAATGTAGAGAAGATGGACCAAACCAGGCCTGTGTGGAGAGCTGTTCCCGGGTGCCTATGGTTGATATACCATTCTAACTTGTGAAAATGTCAGAGCGAGTAGGTGCATCCTCCATCTCATGGGACTCTTAGAAGCAACTTTTAGGACAAAGTTGTTGTCAAGGCAGTGACCTCATTTAGTTCCTGAAGGAAGTGACCTCACCTCACTTCCTTGATGAAGGAACTCTCTGAACTTGGGATACAGGAAGTCAGGCACCCAGAGCTAGTCCCAGTTCATGTCCCAGTGTTCAAACTTGTTTGGATTTTCCAAGGACAGAGACAGTCTTTCTCGGTACCTACTGATGTGAGGATAGCCTAATGCCAGGAAGGTCTGAGGAGGGGCCTTTCCTGAGAAAGAAGGTACTGGCTCACCGCTGGCTCCTAACAGCTTCACAGAGTTGGACACGGAGACCAGATCTGAGACAGGACAGCCCATTATGGGGGAATATGTTATGGCCCACCAGTCAAAGGTCACTCCATATTTTCACAGACCTACTTGGGGGTCTGTGTGTGTGTGGGTGTGGGTGTGGGTGTGGGTTTGTCATTTTGTCTCATGTTCTGAGAATAGGTAGGAAAGTCGTTTTGTTTGGTTTGGTGTGAAATGTTTCTAGTAAGTCTTTTGACAAGGCGAGTGTTTCTATGTCTGTGTATCCCACTGTGTCCGTGGTTGTAGACATTAGAATAGAGAGTGCATCAATACATATGTCCTATCTAGTAGAAATCTTACCAGCATTCATCCTGTCCTATTTATGAATGGTCTGCGGCTTGCCATATGGATCAGCCACTCCTAATATCTTCCTAAGTTCCTATTTTCTTTCTGAATTTTGGCCAAACTCCAGAATAGGCTCATGGTTTTGTGTCCAAGATATGTACCACCTTTAAGCTCTGTGACATGGCCATGTACTGGATAGCTGAAGGCAATGGTGAGCATCTCAGAAAACTCACATATCAGTGTGACCAGGAAAGTCCCAGTGGAGAAACCCTGCTTTGGGCCTTTTGCTTACCTATTGTATTATTGCCCTGAATGTCAGGAAGGTCTTTGCCTCAGGCCACCCCTTTGTGAAGACTGAACAGTTTTCAAATGGAAGTGAATGGGCATCACCTTTGGCTCTTGGCTTAATTGCTTTGGAAAGGGATGTGTCTGAATCAGCTTCTTGGCCCTGTGTGAGGTTGTGGCTTAGATTCTGAGCACCTAATGGATCTAAAAAAATCCCATGTGTGCATCCAAAACCAAAATAGCCAAAAGAGCAGTCATTGTGGATGAAGTCTCTCACCTTCCTCTGTAAGGTTCCTGACCTCCATCTTTGAGAATAGTGATCCTTTGGGTCAAATGAGTTCTTCAAATCACTACAGAGGCTAGGCCATAGGTGCTTGGGTTTTCTCATGACCCCAATTAACATAAGGAATCTAAACCCCACAGTCATTAGGCCACAAAATGGAGAATCAGAGCAGTATTAAGGGCAGGCCTCTTAGATCACTCCTGGTTCACAGGAAGGGTGTCCCTGCCACACTGACTTTAGGCAAATGGGAGAAAGGGACCTTATTTTGGATACTGTCTTTGGCTTTGGCCCTCATGGAAACCTACAGCCTGAGGTAATGATCAGTGTCTATATGGAAGAAGATGAGGGCCATGTGGGAGTGTTTTGGTTTTAATTGTGGTCATTTTTGTGGCCGTTGGAAGAGATGACTGAGGCCACCTGGGCTTGAACACTGGTGTGATTCCCCTTTGAGACTGAGTTATGGAACTGACCTCAAAGAAGTATTGCCATGTATTGTGATGGGATTTTAGGAGGCCACACATGAGAGTCGCCCTTGGAAACTGAGATCAAGGCCCAGGGTGGCTTTCCACAGAGCACTGGGAATCTCAGGAAGGATATCACATGATTTTATTCTTAAAGAATTGGCAGCCATAGTTGCAAGTCAAAACACAAAAGGATCACACAATGTAGACCTCAAACGCCTGGCTTAATGTGACCTTTTAGCCTGTCGTTGGGAAGCATTGCCTGTTAGAATTCTCCAGAGATTTCATTGAAATGAGCTTCCTCTCCATTTAATGGTTCCTGAATGAATTAAACCCTGCAGTGCCTCAAACTTCATCCTTGAAAAAAGGCTAGATAAATACCATTAAATTTTTGAAATTCTCATGAACAGGTGTCAGTGGAGAACCTTTGGATGTCTTATAGATGATCATGAGTTTATAAGACAGTGCCTTGATTGACTGGGTTTCATGAAAATCGTGTAGAACAGAGATGCCAGTAATTTGGAGCCCGATGAGTATTCGGCCTAGAGCAGTGGAGTGTAGGTGTTTGTTAAAACATCTGTGATGGGGTCATGTGGATCTGCCATTGGCTTCCAAATGGTTTGTGACTGACATGGTGCAGCCCCCATACCCTTGTATGTAAAGGCATCTTGTTATACGGAGAGGTTTCAGGGCAATGTTTAGAATCAGATTTCTATTGTCAAGGGGGCAATCTATGTCGGATAGAAGCCTGGTTGGTGCACTCTCCTGCAGACCCTTAACCAACACACGTGACAGAACTCCCTCCAGCACTCTGTCCTAGTTGACCTCCTCGTATTTCATGAAGCAAATACCAAACTCCCAGTGTAGCTGCAAGAAACACCATGAAATGTAGAGGAAGACCAAATGGCTTCAAAGTCCACACTGGGAGACACTTTGCCCCCAAATGGCAACAAATTACCTACAAAGAGAGAATTCAGCCCTGCTCCCTCATGTTTATTGGGAAAAAAGAAACCATGTGCTCCAGGACACACAGAAGCAGACCCAGATTTGATGGTCTCACTACAAAGGAAGTTAAAACTCCTGACAACAACATATAGTTCAAGTGCCCAACCTCAGAGGCAGTTTCTCAAGAAGTCTTTAGGCCAAGAGAGCTTCATGTTTGTGGAGTTTTTACCATGTACCTTACTTTTGGAAACACCTCTACCACCTCCAAGGTTGTTAACTACTGAGCATTTTCCATTCCAGATGTGTATTCACAGATTTTCTAACTCTTCTCTTATTGTGTCTTACTTGGGGTGAAGGTAATGTCAAGGCATTGTTCTGAATGAGAGTGGGAAGACTTTTGGGTAGCATATATTTGCATACACATTGGATTCATTTTCCAATTTTCTATTCGAAATACTGAATCCCTGACTGTCAGAGGTAGAAGGAATTCTCCTTCAAAGAATAGCCTGACACTTACAAGAAACAGCCACGAGGAGACATCCTGTCTGGGAGACATCCTGTAGCCATCTGTCTCCCTGAGACATCCTGTGCCCATCTGTCTTTCTGAAACTTTCTGAGGTTATCTCACCTTGTGAAGACATCTAGGAAGTGCCGATAAGAGAGATTTCCCACATCCAGCATACAAATACCCCTGTGTGAACAATAAAAGTTTGCAGCTTGATCAGAACTCCTGTCTTGTTGTCATCTCTCGTGTCTCTTGTCCCATCATTCCTCCCTATCTAGGTTCGCTGCCCACGTTGATGTGTCCTGCCGGCCGGGACATCTGGCGCCCACTGACTGGGGCTCGAGCTTTTGATTGAGGGGGACCCCGTCCTCCTGGAAGATTTGGTCAAGCGGAGCTTGCAATAACCGCAGAAGACACCACCGAGAGACAGATCCAGGAGGAGGGTGGGGATGACACACGGTGATTGACCCACCATGGGGCAAGCAGTTTCGTCACATGATTTGTTTTTGTCAGGCTACAAGGAGTCCTTCCAGACATGGGGGCGCGTATTAAGAAAAAAGACTTAAATTTTTTTTCTTTTCACACATAAGAGAGCAGTGTCCATGGTTTCCTCTTGAAAGGACCATTGATGATAAAAGATGGCTTAGAGTAGGAGACTGTTTAAAAGATTATTATGAATCCTTTGGCCCAGAAAAAGTGCCTGTTTCCACCTTTTCTTACTGGAACTTAATTAATAGAATTCTTAAAAGTTCACCCTTTGACAATGGTACCTTAAAAGTTGTCAAGGTTGGGAAAGAGACTATGCAAATACTTCTCATATCCCCTCGGCATGCCCATCAGTTAGTATAGACATAGACCCTTCTCAGGCTCCCCAGGACCGTGGGAACCTTCCTGGTCCCCCTCAAAATACCACCCTAATGAGTAAGGCTCCAATGATTACCAACTGCCTTTATCCAGTTTTAAATACCGGAGACTCATTGACCCCTGTAGAGGAGGCTACCTTGGAGAAGGAAACAGCTCGCTACCATTCAGAAGACCCTCCACCTCTCAAGACCCTGACACAGCTTATAGGACTTACACATCCACCTCCCTCCTATATCCCTCCTGCCTTTTGTGCTCTGGCCCTTCAGGGAACAAATGCCCCCCCCCGATATTTTCTCCCCACTTCCCTTGCCTAAACTGGCTCCTTTGTGAGCATCCTTTCAACATACACAGGAACAGATCCAACCTTTAAAAGAATTAAGATCCCTTCACTCTGAGCTCTCTTCATTAGCCTTAGGTATGGAGTCAAAGCAACTGGCCTACAGTGGTCTAATACAAAGGCGAAGCCACTCCATTGACCTGTGCTCGCCTTCCCAGTCACCACCAGTCTGATAGATAAGCCTGCCCAGGCTGAGGTCAAAGAATTAGACGAGGATAAAGAGGAGGAAGAGGGGAAATGGATTAAGGAGATCAGGACTCAGAGGATGAGGAGTTCAGCCCTAGGCAGGCAGGAACCCAGAGTCTACAAAAAATTAAGCCTGCATTTTCCTGAAAAACTTAAAAAGGCTTGTGCTCACTATGGCCCCATTGCACCCTACACGTTGGCTTTATTAGAAAGCCACAGCACACAATGACTTACTCCCAATGATTGGAAATTTTTAGACCAAGCTACCCTCAGTGCCAGAGACTTCCTGTTATGGAATGCAGATTTCAAAGAGCACTGTCGGGAAACTGCTCAAAAAATTTTAACTAAGGCCTTCTCTAAATCCAGGACTTATGTTAAGCTAGTGGGCAATGAGCCTTTTGACAATAAAACTAAACAGGCACATTTCCCTGCTGGACTTTTGATGCAGATTCAGATGGCTGGCTTACATGCTTGGAGACACCTCCCTCAAAAGCCTCGGCTACCACTTCCCTGGCAAAAATTTGACAAGGGCCCGACGAGCCTTATAGCGACTTTGTTCCCCGGCTTAACCTAGCTGTGGAATGCTTGCTTGGACCAAGCGAAAGCAAAAGCGCTTTTGTAAAACATCTTGCCTTTGAAAACGCCAACCCGGCATGTCAGGATGTTCTTCAACCACATAAGGATAAAGGGAAACTTTCTGACTTTATTAGACTCTATGCAGGGGTAGGTGCAACCCATGCCATGGGTCTTGCCCTAGGTGCCACCTTTACCAAGACCTTTCACAATCCTGGCTCACGTACTTGCTTTACTTGTAAACAACCTGGCCATTTTGCACGCAAGTGTCCGACAGGCAAAAAAAGCCTAGGAATAGCGTCTCCTTCAACTGGGGCTATACCGCCCCAAGCTATCCTTTGCCCTAGATGTGGTAAAGGTCATCACTGGGCCAGTGAGTGTAGATCTAAGACAAATGCCCTCAGACAGCCTATTTTTTCCTGCTTCTTGGGAAACTCCCTGCGGGGCCAGCCCCGGGCCACGACATCCCCCAGGACAAACCCAGGGGCAATAAGATTTGTTCCCTCCCAAACTCCCAACCTACCTCAAAATTCTTCTCCACAATTGCCTCCCTCCAACTAGCCACTCCAGGCAGTGCAGGATTGGACCTCTGTGCCACCACCGATACTATATTGGACTCAATGCAAGGACCCCAGATAATACCCACTGGAATTATGGGTCCCCCTCAATCTCATATGTGTGCCCTTATTTTTGGGAGAGGCTCTACTAACTTACATGGTGTTCAGGTCTTCCATGGCATTAATAATAATGATTTCACTGGAGAAAAAAAATACTGGCCAAAGCTATTAATGGAGTTGTGGCCATCCCAGCACGAACAAGTCTTGCACAATTAATACTCCTTCCCTTGAATCCAGGAGGCACTTCCACTGCCCAAACCTACCGCAGGGGACTGCCTCCTTGGGCTGCTCTGATGTAAATTTGGTTCAACCCGTTTCTCACAAAAGACCCACAATTTCCTTACTTATTGAAGGAAAGGAATTCCAAGGAATTCTAGATACTGGAGCTGATGACCCAAGATATTTTGAGTCAAATGGAAGTTATTCATGCCAGTCCCAATTCCATGGTAACTCATCAAATGCTTCATATAAATTTTGTCCCTGGTACAGGCCTTGGGAGACTGAGACAAGGACTGGTTGAGCCAATAAAACCCATACAAAAAACAAATACATATGGACTTGGGTATTCGGATTTTTAGTGTCGGTCTCTGACTCTCCTGTACCCCATGGAGATAAAATTATTTGGGAAACTCAGACTCTTGTGTGGGTGAATCAATGGCCACTTACCCAAGAAAATATGGAGGCTGCCTCCATGTTAGTGCAGGAACAGCTGGCAGCCGGCCATGTAGAGCCCTCAACCTCAACATTGAATACTCCAATTTTTGTTATCAAGTAAAAATCAGGCAAGTGGTGCCTTTTACAATATTTGTTTGCCATTAATAAAGCTATGTGCCCAATAAGAGCATTACAGCCAGGCATTCCCACACCAGTGGCTATTCCCAAAAACTATTTTAAAATGATTATTGAGTTAAAAGATTGTTTTTTTACCATTCCTTTACATCCTGCGGATAGACCCTATTTTGCCTTTAGTCTCCCTCGCATTAATTTTCAGGGCTCTATGCAGAGATTTCAATGGAAGGTTCTTCCCCAAGGTATGGCCAACAGCCCTAGTCTTTGCCAAAAATACGTTGCTCAAGCAGTAGACCCTGTGAGAGAGCTATGGCCACAAATTTATATTTTACATTATATGGATGATTTGTTAATTGCTGCACCTAATAACCATGACCTTAATAATTGTTACTTGGACATTTACAAAATCCTCACTTCCTTGGGACAACAGATAGCTCCTAATAAGGTTAAAACACAGGACTGTTATACCTATTTGGGCCTTAAACTTCAAGATAATCAGATCCAAATTCCTAAGATACCACTATGGGTGGACCATCTTCACAACCTTAATGATTTTCAAAAATTCCTGGGGAATATTCAATGGCTAAAAACATATTTAAAATTACCACCTTGTGTACTTTTGTCCCTTAATGATATTTTGAGAGGTGATTCCCACCCCTCCTCCCCTCAAAAACTTACTCCCAAGGCATGACAGGCATTAAACCAAGTCACACAAGCCATTGCCAAACAGTTTTTTACAGAACATTCTTATAACCTTCCTCTGGTTCTGGTTATTTTACACACTCCTCATACACCCACAGGAATATTTTGGCAACGAAATACACATTTTAGAAATAAAGGCTGCCTTTGCTTTGGGTCCATTTACCCACCACATTCTCCAAGGTTATTACTGTTTTTCTTGCTCAGGTAGCTTCTATTATTTTTAAAAGTCGTTTGCTATCTCGACAACATTTTGGCAAAGACCATGATAATATTTTAATTTCATATACTAAAGACCAAATCCAATTTTTACTACAGACGGAGGATGAATGGCGTATTGCCTTATCAGGCTTTTTGGGAACAATTGATAACCACCTACCCAATGACCCCCTTTTACATTTTGTCCAGTTACATCCATTTTTTTTTGCCAAAATTACTCAAAAGGCTCCCATTCCTCAAGCCCTTACTGTCTTTACAGACAGTTCCAGTAATGGCCGAGCAGTCTTTGTTGTCAATAACCAGCCTAACACCTTTGATACTGTCTATCATTCAGCACAGTTTGTGGAATTGTTTGCAATAACACAAGTTTTTTAAACATTTTTTGATAATCCTGTTAATATTTATACATACAGTGCCTACATTGCTCATTCTGTGCGCCTGCTTGAGATTTCACCCACCATTAAGGCTTCTTCCAATGTCGCCCATCGGTTTCACCAGCTTCAGCAGCTAATTCAGGCCAGACAAAACCCATTTTTCTTAGGACACAGCGGGGCACACTCTGATCTTCCCAGCCCTCTAACACAAGGTAATGCCAAAGCTGATGCAGCAACTCGTTTCATCTTTCCAATTTTTGTTGGCTGCACTCAAAAGGCCACGGAGTTACACAATCTTCACCATCTAAATTCCCAGAACCTTCGATAACTATGTAAAATTACCAGGCAACAGGCACGAGAAATAGTAAAAGCATGCCCTGGTTGCCCTGTCTCCCTCCCCATTCAACACTTGGGAGTTAACCCCCAAAGATTACTGTCCAATCAGTTTTGGCAAATGGATGTTACTCATTTTTCTGAATTTGGAAAAACCAAATATGTACACGTTTCTGTAGATACCTTCAGTGGCCTTATTTTCGCATCACCACATTCTGGAGAGGCTATCAAAGATGTCCTTTCTCATCTTGTTTCAGCGTTTTCTGTAATGGGTAAACCAATATATATTAAAAAAAGATAATTGTCCTGCATATACCAGTGCCAAATTTAAACAGTTTTGTGCTACCTCGCAAATTTGGCATACTACTGGAATTCCATACAAGCCTCAGGCATTGTGGAACGTGCCCACCTTACCTAAAGACTTGGCTAACCCGCATTAATGCTTCTGCACTTGTATTTACCACTCACAGGCATCGCCTTAATCATGCATTATTTGCCCTTATTTTTCTTTCCCTAGACAATGAAGGCCATTCGGCTGCAGACTGACACAGGCAATCCTCGTCCAATTCTGTTCGCCCACCTGTTATGTGGCACAATCCCCTTACAAATAAATGGAAAGGCCCAGGTCCTGTCCTCATCTGTGGACGAGGCTCAGCTTGTGTTTTGGACGAAGAGCAAGCAGCCCCAAGATGGTTACCAGAACGCCTGGTTAAACAGGTTAATTGCTTACCTCAACACGGGGATGGAGGCCCTCCCCCTGAGGACAAGTTTTCCTCTTTTTCAGATGCAGCCAACAATCTGTGTGAGGATCCTACTTAAGGCACTTCTGCTGAACAGGATTGTACACGGAGGCTTTGGCCCTCCACCTTCCAACATCATGGAGTACCTTTTTGGCCCTCCCTGTGAACGCAAGGGAGGATCTTGGACTCAGGCTCCCACTAGTTTGACCCAGACTGCTGACTGCGTGACTAAGGTGGCTTACCTCCGGGCCGAGGTTGACCATAAACTCAGAGGAGTTCATCAGCCTAAATTGGTAAGTGTTAACAAGCCAAAGATTATCCCCCCTAGTACAAGTAAAGCTCTCCAAAATTGTTCTGCAACTTGAACACATACCCAAGCGATGCATGCCACTTGTTATGCGTCGGCCTCAATTTGTGTTAACAAGCAGGGAGAAAAATTTTTTGAAGCCTCCCTAACTAAAACTCATGCAGCAGGAGGGACCACTATTCATTATACCCCCGTTCTTTTTGACCGGGGAGGAGAAGGCAAATACACCAAGCTACAGTCAGCTGGGTGCCAAGGCCCTGTTGGTAAACCCTCCTGCTGCCCCATTAAGGCACCTACAGGGGTCACTGATGGTGGAGGATTCCCTTATGCTGTCAAGCATCCTCAGATAATCAAACTTTTGAAACCAAAATCCCTGTGCTCACATATCATCCCTTAATATAGCCAAAATGCCAGCTCCCAGGTTTAGATAACAATACATTAGATATTTTGGAAACTACCTTCTCCTTGCTTAATAATTCCAACCCCAACTTTGCTGGTGATTGCTGGCTCTCCATGACAACAGGGGCAATCATGCCTATGGCAGTTCCTATTAATTCTATCATAGACGATGATAATACATGCCAACCCAGATTTCATTTAAAAGTACAGTCTATAGGCACTTTTACAATATGTCTTTTAGGCCGATGCAAAATAATACCTATGATATTGATGTTGGAGTTACTTCCTTTGGAAATTGCTCAACAGTACAAAACTATTCCTCATCCACCCCATCTCTTTGTCCCTCCAATGGCACAGTTTTTATGTGTGGAGGAAACTCGGCCTTCCCGAGGCTTCCATCGAATTGGACCGTTGGCTGTGTTCTTGCCTTATTACTCCCTGATATAACTATTGTCCCAGGAGACGAAACTCTATGCATTCCTAGTCTAGACACCTCAGTCAAAAGACACAGGCGGGCAATACAGGCCTTACCACTCGTTGCCAGCCTTGGAATAACAGCTACTGTGGTCACAGGTACAGCTGGCTTAGGCATGGCTATACACTCTTAGCGTCGCCTGTCTCAACAACTTATAAATGATGTAAGAACTCTATCAGGAACCATTAAAGATTTGCAGGACCTAGTAGACTCCCTGGCAGAAGTGTTCCTTCAAAACAGAGAAGGCTTAGATTTACTGACAGCTAACCAGGGAGGTATTTGCTTGGCCTTAGGGGAACGATGCTGCTTTAATGCCAATAAATCAGCCATAGTACGCACTAAAATTAAGCAGCTTCAAGAAGATCTAGAAAAGAGATGAAGGGAAATTTTGAAAATCCCCTCTGGACTGGGTTTAATGGATTTCTACCCTACCTTCTTCCCCTATTAGGCCCTTTGTTGGGTTAACTTTTAATGGTGTCCATAGGACCCTGCATTATAAACAGGCTTGTACAATTTATTATAGAACAGATTAATATTTTGGCCTCTAAGCCCATACAGGTCCACTATCATCGCCTGGAGATGGAAGACCATGCTGCCAACATTTAAAAGGATGTTCTACCCTTCTCACAGGCTTATTTCTTAAGTTTACATCCCCATAGATCTCTCTTTCTTACATTAAACTATAAGTAACAGCTCTGACCAACCATCTTCTGCCATTGCCATAAGGTTCGTCCTCCATGGGCCCCTCCACTTGGGGGAGGATGCACCCATGGAGTGAGGACGTTAGGCCATAATAACGGAGGGTGCAGGATGGACTGCAGGAGGATGTATCCACGGATCCCAAAACAGAAGACCTCTTAGTGACACGCTCTGGTGCATGGTGGTCAGCCTGCTTCCCCCTCAAAGCCGTCTCCTCCCAAAACATGCCAAGGCCACCACGAAATCTCCTAGTAAACATGCTCTCTCGAATCAGGAGATATTCTAAGGCCTGCTAGAGAAACAGAGCCTCTATCACCCCCTAAAACATTGGCCAGTAAGTTATGGTCAAATATTTTATATAAGAAAGAGAGGTCAGGGGCTAGAAGGAAGTTCTCCTTCAAAGAATAGCCTGACACTGAAAAGAAACAGCCCCCTGGGAGATATCCTGCCTGGGAGACATCCCGCAGCCATCTATCTCCCTGAGACATCCAGCGGCCATCTGTCTTCCTGCAACATCCTGAGGTTATCAAACTTTCTGAAGACATCCAGCAACTGCCGATAAGAGAGCTTTTCCATCCACAACATATAAATTCCTATGTGAGAACAATAAAAGTTTGCAGCATGATCAGAACTCCAGTCTTGCTGTAATCTCTCGTGTCTCTTGTCCCTTCATTCTTCCCCAACTAGGTTCCTTGCCCACATTGATGTGTGCGGCCGGCCGGGACAACTGACACTAACCCATACCCTACTACACTCTGACTACTAATCCTAATATGATGGAGAAAAATAACCCAAACAGAATAGAAATACAATCAGTTCAGAGGAGGCATGGTGTATATTTGGACTTGCCTTTTGCATGATATAGGGTAGGTGTTATAAATCTAGTTAATTTTTAATTGAAATCGTTCTCCATGTGTTTTTAAAGTTAACAAATATGTGAATTCCTGTCTCCATTTCTCTGTAGCCTATTCAACACATGTATTTTTATCTGCACATATAGAATCCTACTTGGAATCACACGTACATTCTTGTGAGGAGGCTGACTTGGCAGATACAAATTGTGAGAAGAGATCACTCCCCATAAACGCTGTTGGAACTCAAAATTCAATCTATGGGTGAGCTTCCTAGTAGAACAACATTTTACATAAATCCATGTTCAGTAACATAAATATTTTTGCATCTATGGATGATATATATTTCATGATGAATTTTGTTTGGCATATATATTGCTACTTTTTATTGTCTGTGTGTGTGTTTTGTATATATATACACTCTTCAGATTTTTCAAAATATGAAATATATGTGTCTTATATACACTCCCTAAATTCATTTATGTTCATGTATGTGGATTTATAATCAACTTTTCACAAGATTATTCTCAGAAATATTCATCCACCTGAAATACATATTTGTTTTCTAGTACTGAAAACTAACTTAAGTGAATGGTGCATACAATCCTAATATTTCTACAGTGACTGACACAGTTTAACATCAATGCAAGTAGAAATCTATTGGACATGATGTGTATTTTGAAGTTCATTTTGTTCAACACTGGTACATTATAATTTCTTCAGTTTATTCACATCATAGGATATATATTTCATCCACAAGTTCACAAATTTATACGCATTTGATTCATTTTCAATCATTTCCTGCTTCAGAACACATGTATTACTCCTAGTTTCCTGAATGGTCTTTTCATGACACTTATTTCCAAACACATTCATTTTGGTTTTCATAATCATTTTGAAGCAAAACTCACACATTCTTCATGATATACCATAACCCTAATTTTACCATTATATGTGTAACTGATTGGAATGAATGATTGTATATCAATATAAGATTCCCTGTATATTTTCTGATATCAATTCAATCCATTATTTAAAGTTTGAACCACTTTTATTATTTATTCACAGTATGGTCTATTCATGCATTATTTCTATATTTATAGACACAGGGTACATCTATTTGTATCCCCAATACTAATTTATTCATCTTCAAAATGTAGCTCCCAGAAATGTTGTCAGAAATACTCATGTCACCTGATCTACATATACATTTTATCACAGTAATATTCTGGACACATTATGAAAATGTCACACTTATGATTGTACCAAAGCCTAAGTGAAAGTGAGCATGCATTACTAAAAACATCCATGTCCAGGTTGCCTAATGCTCTCTAATGTCAATACTATTGGTGAATACATATTTGTTTCTTCCTAAGATTATATATTCAACCTCAATCCTGTTGAAAATGTCTAATCCTACCACACAATTTATACTTTGCCTGATTTCCTAATGTCTCTATTGATTTCTGCTTCCCTACATATTATCCCAGTTCATTATTGTGACTGACTCTTCACATGTGCTGACATTTACATTCACTGTCTACCCGAAAGCCTATTGCTAAAGAACTTTTGGTCCCACTCTTATACTCACTCTTCTTTCTAAACCTACCGACTTTCGTCTTAATCGTACCGACTATCACTTTTTGACTGGATGTTCTCTTTGACATTCAATCATCCAAGGTACAAGGCAATTGTATATCGATTCATCTGAGACATCTGTGCAGAATATAATTCAAAGCTAAGTATCCCACTCAAAGGCCTAATGCCTTTCTGGGCTTCAAATCTTACCTGGATTTCTGTTTTCAAACTTATATTTCCCCTGTATATTCTTGAAAATATTGCAGGTTCCCAATACCATTAATCATCTTGCACAATGATTCCGAACCCAAATAGAACCTGTTATTAACCGTAACCATACACTCTTTTCTCAATCTCACTTTACAGGAGAGCAGGTACAGAGTTCGTCTTACAATACAGGAATGTAGGGGATCTTCCACCTGCTGAGAACCTAAAATGTCCATGCAGAAATGATCCCTGGATAAGATGTAGGCAGCTATTGAGGAACTAAGAGAGCAAAAGTCATCTTCCAATGCAAAAACCCTGGTGAGAATGAAGGGATGTGTCTGAATCAGCCTCTCTCTTCTTAATGTAGAGAAGATGGACCAAACCAGGCCTGTGTGGAGAGCTGTTCCTGGGTGCCTATGGTTTACATACCATTCTAACTTGTGAAAGTGTCACAGGAAGTAGGGGCAGCCTCCATCTCATGGGACACTTGGAAGCAACTGAAGCAATTGTTAGGACAAAGTGGTTGTCACGGCAGTGACCTCACTCAGTTCCTGAAAGAATTGACCTACTTAACTTCCTTGTTGATGGAACTCTCTGAACTTGGTATCCAGGAAGCCAGGCACCCAGAGCCAGTCCCAGTCCCCGTCCCAGTGGGCTCAATTGTTTGTATTTACCATGGACATAGTCAGTCTTTCTTGGTACCTACTGATGTGAGGATGGTCAAATGACAGAATAGCTATGAAGAGGGTCCTTTCCTGGGAAAGTAGGTAGTTGCTCACCACTGGCTGCTGGCAACTTCACTGAGTTGAAAAAGGAGACAAGATCTGAGACCGTACAGGCCATTTCGGGGGAACGAAGTATGGCTCACCAGTCAGAGGACACTCCATATAGTCAGAGACCTACTTGGGGGAAGGAGGTGCCTTTTTGAGTGTGGGTGTGAGTATGTGGTTTTGTCTCATGTTCTGAGAATAGGTAGGAAAGTCGGTTTGTTTGTTTTGGGGTAGACTGTTTCTTGTATGTCGTTTGGCAAGGTGAGTGTTTCTATGTCTGTGTATCTTACTGTGTCAGTGGTTGTAGACAATAGAAAAGAGAATGCATCAATGGATGTGTTGTGTCTAGTAGAAAGCTCCCAGCATTCATCCTGCCCAATGTATGAATAGAGAGTGGGCAGCCTTATTGATGTGCAACACCTATTATATTCCTAAGTTTCAGTTTTCTTCCTGAATTCTCTCAACTCTCCAGAATAGGCTCATGGTTTTGTGTCCAAGATATGTACCACCTCCAAGCTCTGTGAAATGGCCATGTACTGAATAGCTGAAGGAAATGTGATCATCTCAGAAAACTCAAATATCAGTGTGAATAGAAAAGTCTCAGTGGAGAAACCCTGCTTTGGGCCTTTTACTTACCTATTTTTCTGTTGCCCTGAATGTCAGAAAGGTCTTTGCCTCAGGTCACACTTTGTGAAGCCTGAAGAAAATAGTTTTCAAATGGAAATGAATGGGCATCACCTGTGGCTCTTTCCTTAATTGCTTTGGAAATGGATGTGTCTGAATCAGCCTCTTGGCCCTGTGTCAGGTTGTGGCTTAGATTCTCAAAACCAGATGGATCTAAAAAAGATGCCATGTGTGCATCCAAAACCAAAATGGCAAAAAGATCAGTTATAGTGGATGAAGCTTCTTGCCTTTCTCTATTAGTTTCCTGACATCCATCAAGTGAGAATAGAAATCCTTTGGGTAAAATTAGTACTTCAAAGCCCTGCAGAGGTGCTTGGGTTTCCTCATGACTCCAAATCACATAAAGAATCTATACCTGACTGTCAGTAGGCCTCAAATTCGAGAATCAGAGCAGTATTAAGAGCAGGCCTATTTGATCACTCCTGGTTCACAGGAAAGGTGTCCCGGCCACAATGACTTTAGGCAAATGAGGGACAAGAGAACGTATTTTGGACACTGTTTTTGGATGTGCCCCTCATGGAAACCTCCAGCCAGAGGTTATGATTAGTATCTATATGGAAGAATATGAGGGTTATGTGGAAGTGTTTTGGTTTTAATTGTGGTCATTAGTGTGGTGGCTGGAAAAGATGACTGGGTCAATCGGGGTTTAAACTCTGATGTGATTCCCCTTTGAGACTGCGTTGTGGAACTGACCTCAGAGAAGAATTGCCATGATTTGTGTTGGCGTTTTTGGAGGCCACGCATGAGAGTCGCCATTGGAAACTGAGTTCTAGACCAAGGGCGGCTTTCCACAGAGCACAGGGAATCTCAGCCATGATACCATATGATTTTATTCTGAAAGCCTTGGAATCCATAGTTGAGAGTCAAAACACACATGGACCTCACATTGTAGACCTCTATGTGCCTGGCTTCATGTAACCTTTTGCCCACTCTTTGGGAAGCCTTGCCTGTGAAATTTCTCCAGAGCTTTCATTGAAATGATCTTCCTCAACCTTTAATGGTTCCTGAATGAACGGAAACCCACAGTGCCTCCAACTTCATCCTTGAAAAATGGCTACATAAATACCATGGCATTCTTGAAATTCCCTTGACCAGGTGGCACTGGAGAACCTTCGATGTCCTGTTGCTAATTCGAGTGTACAAGACAGTGCCTTGATTGACTGGGTTTCATGATAATGGTGTAGAACAGAGATGTCAGTACGTTGGAGCCTCCTGATTAGTGGTCATAGAACAGTGTTGTGCATGTGTGTGATAAAACATCTGTGGTGGGGCCATGTGGATCTGCCATTTACTTCCAAATGGGTTGCGACTGACATGGTGCAGCCAGCAGAACCTTGTATGTAAAGGCATCTTGTTATATGGAGAAATTTCAGGGCAATGTTCAGAATCAGGTTGCTATGGTCAAGGGGGCAACCTATGTGTGATAGAAGCCTATTTGGTGCATTCTCCTGCAGACCCTGACACACGACACATGACAGAACTCCCTCCAGCACTGTGTCCCAGTTGAACTTTTTGTTTTTCGAGAAGCAAATACCAAACTCCCAATGCAGCAGCAAGAAACACCACAAAAAGTGGAGGATGACCAAATAGCTTCACAGTCCACACGGAGAGACACTTAACCCCCAGTGGCCACAGATGTCTATAAAGAGAGAATTCAGCACTGCTGCCTAATGTTCATTGGAATATAAGAGACCATGTCCTCCAGGTCACATATATGCAGACCCAGCTTTGATGGTCTCACTACAAAGGAAGATAAAGCTCCTGACAACAACATATATTTCAAGTGCCCAACCTCAGAGGAAGTTTCTCAAGAAGTCTTTAGGCCAACAGAGCTCCATGATTGTGGAGTTTTATCCTGTCCCTTACTTTTGGAAACTCCTCTTGCACCTCCAAAGTTGTGAACTCCTGAGCAATTTCCATTCCAGATATGTATTCACAAATTTTATAACTCTTCTCCTCTAATTGTGTCTTAATTGGGGAGAAGGTAATGTCAAGTAATTGTTCTGGATGAGAGTGGGTGGATTTTTGTGTAGCACATATTTGCATACACATTGGATTCATTTTCCAATTTTCCATTTGAAATACTGAAACACTGACACTACCCCATACCCTACTAAACTCTGTCTACTAATCCTAATATGATGGAGAAAAATAACCCAAACAGAATTGAAATACAAGCAGTAAAGAAAAGGCACAGTGTATAGTTGGACTTGCCTTTTGCATTATATAGAGTAGGAGTTATAAATCTACTCATTTTTTTGTTGAAATTGTTCTCAATGTGTTTTTAAAGTTAACAAATATATGAATTCCTGTCTCCCTTTCGCTGTAGCATATTCAGCACATGTATTTTTATAAGCACATGTATAATCCTACCTGGTACCACATGTACACTATTGTGTGGTACCTGAATAGGCAGATACAAATTGTGAGAAGGGATCACTCCTCCTAAACGCTGTTGGAACTGAACATTCACCCTATGGGTGAGCTTCCTAGCTGAACAACATTATATATAAATCCATGTTCAGTAAAATAAATATTTTTGATCTGTGGATAATATATATTTCATGGTGAATTTCAATTGGCATATAGTGCTAATTTTTAATATCTGTGTGTGTTTATATATATATATATATATATATATATATATATATATATATATATATACTCTCCAGATTTTTCAAAATATGAAATATATGTGTCTTATTATACATTTCCTAAATTCATTCATATTCATGTATGTGGATTTATAATAATCTTTTCACAAGATTATTTTCAGAAATATTCATCCACCTGGAATACCTATTTGTTTCCAACACTGAAAACTAACTTAAGTGAATGGTGTATACAAATCCTAATATTTCTACAGTAACTGACTCAGTTTAACATCAATGCAAGTAGACTCCTATGGGACATGATGTGTATTTTGAAGTTCATTTTTTTCAACACTTGTACATTACTATTTCTTTAGTTCATGCACATCATTGGATATATATTTCATCCATAAGTTTGCAATTTTATTGGCATTTGTTTCACTTTCAATCACTTTCTACTTCAGAACACATATATTTCTCCAAGTTTCTTGACTGGTCTTTTCATGAGAATTCTTTCCAAACACATTATTTTTGATTTTCATAATTACTTTTGAAGGAAATCTCACACACCCTAGATAATGAACCATAACCATAATATTACCATTAGATGTATAACTGGTTGGAATGAATGATTGTATATCAATAAATGATTTCTTACATATTTTCAGATATCAATTCAATACATTATTTAAAGTGGAACCGGTTTTATTATTTAAACACAGTATTGTCTATTCATGCATTATCTCTATATCCATAGACACAGGGTACACGTCTTTATAACCCCAATACTAATTATTAGATCTTGAAAATATTCCTCCCAGAAATGGTGGAAGAAATACTCATGTCACCTGACCTACATATACATTTTATCACAGTAATATTCTGGACACAAAAAGCAAAGTTCACACTAATGATTGTACCAATGGAATGGTCGAGTGAGCATTTTAGGAAGAGACCACCAAGAGACTGTCTCATGCAACAGCAAAGTGTGTATTGGGGGTCCAGCATGCTGCAGCTCAGAGCTCACTTGAATTTAGCAGAGAGCCCTGAGAATAGCTTAAGCAGAGCTTATGTACTTTCTTTGGAGAAGGCAGGGTGTGAAGTTTATTGATGGGTCAGGGTGAGTGGGCAGTTTGCTTGCAAATGTGTGAGGGAGTACATTCTGCAGTTTGGCAGTTGGGGACAACACATTCTGGGAACAAGATTAGCAAACAGTTCTCAAGATTTCAAGAGTGTTTTGTTAAGCATACAGAAAAACAGGAAGTGACAAGTACCTATTTAATAAACCTTTCATTTCCCACTTCTTCTTCTGGTTACTTTTAATCAAAAAAGTGATCATTGGGGGGTGTCACATTTTATGTCTGCTAGTGAGTTATATTGTTGTCTGATTACCATAAGTTTAACTTGTCCAATTTGAGCTTGGAGAAAGGAAACTACACGGTTGAGCAAACAGGCCCCCACAGTTAGCAATAATATGAGGATTATTAATGGACTGGCCAAGGCAGATAAAAGCGTAGTTAACCCAAGGGACTGTGTGAACCAAGACTCAAACCACGCTTTTTGGGCCTCTGTCTCTCGTTGACGCTCTTCAAGGCGTTTTCTTAATTTACTCATAGATTCTTTTACAACTCCAGTATTGTCAGCATAAAAAAAAAATTCTTCCCTCATTGCAGGACAAAGGCCCCCTCTCTCATGAAGAGGAGGTCCAACCATCGCCTATTCTGTGAAACTACTTCGGAGAGAGAGGTTAAAGATTCCTGTAAAGCTGGGATTGAGGTTTTTAATATCTTTAAGCTTTGGTCTATTGCTGCTTCTCATTGAGTCATTTGTTGTGTCCCATGGACTAGGTCAGTGGTTCCTGTGCCCACACCTGCAGCAACTCTTATTCCAAATAGGATGGCTAAAGTGAGGGATACAGGATCCCAGTGGAACCGGGTTTTATGCCCCCCCCTATTTGAACTTTAAATGAACCTGTGTCATGATAGAGCACTCTGGGAAACATCTGCACCATTACATAACTAATCACATCTATTGACCATTTTATGAACACATAAACAATAATTAAGTATATAGAATTATACTGTTGAAGGAACAGACAAGGAAAGGCACCTAAGATAGCACTGAAGCTAGGGAAGCAGTCCTATTTGGTTGCAAAAGGATGTAGAGAGCATTGCTTCTGTTGTAATCAATTAATCCTCTGAACCCCAAGTTTAGGTTGTTTCAGAATTTTGTAGCCAACATGTAAGGGAATGGGCTCAGAATATCACAGTCTGCAGAAGTTCACAAAAAGCAGTTTTTGTTTCTGTTTTATTTCTTCTATTTTGGCAAGTTAACTTTTTAAGGACACCTGGGAGGGGGAGAGCTTTCGTCTTCTCTTTTTTTTTTTCTCCCTGCCAGCTGTTAAAATGGAGCCCAGTTGGTAACTTCTTTATCTTAGAAATGTAGCAATCTCTGTGAAGCTCCAGCTCAAGGCCAGAGGCCTTGTACACATATTTTGTGAAAAACTAGTAAGGGGTGTCTAGCTTAGGAGTGCTGATTTTTCCAGCCAGTGGCAACTAGAACAGGGCAACAAGAAAAGAAGAAGTTTATCTACATTGAACTCTTTCATAGGGATTATTTTGCTGAAAGTCCTAAAGTCAGTCATGGTGAAGACTTCTGGAGAAGGTCACTTAAGAATTTTCTGTGGTCTTGGTACAGAGGGGGAAGAGTGGAAGGCAGGGGTGAGAGCAGCTCCATGGATCTGAGAATCAGGAAGGAGAGATTAAAAGACTATTGGGAAAGGGGTTTGGGATTTTGCTAGCAAAAAAAACCTTGAGCAGTAGAGCAAGTAGAGCAGAGGGGAAGATGGGAGTGAGTATCTCAAAAAGCCTGTGAGGGATTTTAAATTCTTAGTAACCTGTATTCAGTGTTGACAATGCAACTTTAAAGGTAATTTTTATTACATCTTGGATAGGGGTCTGAGGGCTCTTCTCATCTGTTTTGAGCTTTGGGTTAGCAGGTAAGAGGTCCTGTTGGGACCCATTGTGGGCACTGACAGAAGAATAGAGGAGTGTCTGGGTTTAGGGGTACCTAAGTACCTGCTACCTCAGCAAGGGTGCAATGGTCTGAGAAAGGGTAGAGGTTTGGGTTTTTGATCTAGTAATTGGAGGGGAGAAATCCAATTCCTGAGGTGAAAGTGACAGCAGAGAGTCTGGAGCAGAAATCTGAGGGTGAGGATCTATTAGAGAAGCATAGTTCAGGATGTGAGCAAAGGAGGAAAAAGGCCTGCACATAGGGGAATTTCCTTCAACCCTTTTGAGCACTTGCCTAAGTTAAAAAGTCTATGCAGAATTTGAGGATCTAGAGACCCCTCTGGGGGACATGGATTTTGGTTGTCTAATTGGTAATATGGCCAATGCTGTGTACTGAATTTGATGAGGAGTTTGGGTTCCAGCAGGCAGCTCCTGTATGCTCAGATCGCCATGACTTACAGAAGAAGTCGGCTTTTCCCCACACAGCCATGGCTGTTTGTGGATTTGATAGTCGGCTGGGCAAACATAGTAATCTAGGCTAGCCAAACTGCATCTGGCTCACGTGTCCCTACATCAATAATGTTGGTTTCCATTACCTATGGTACAAAAGTGATTTAATGGAATTTTAGTGGAATCCTGTTCATCAGGGCTATCCCAATATGAAAGACCTATAGGTAGCTGACAAATATCTGGGTGGAGGGATGGCCACCAGGTCCCTCAGTGGGCTGTATTCGAGGTAGACCATACTTGTTGTCTAGTAGGATTTTTGATCAGCCATCGCTGCTGAACGGGCTGATGATGCTTAGGAATACTGGTGGCCAAGGGGAGAGTCTATAGCCTTATCCACATGGCGAACACACAGTTTGAAAGGGTTACCAGTCTTTTCCAGCTTCCAGCCAGAGTGGGGACATGGCGCAGGCTTGAGATGAGAGGCATTGATCCAGGAAGTGATTCCGTCTACCTTTACCACTGTAGGTGTTATAAGTAGCACCTGGTATGGTCCTTTACACCGGGGTTTCAGGAATGACACCTGATGTCGTCTTTAGTAGATGAGGTCTCTTACTTGATATTGATGTGGAGTCCCATCATACCCTGGTTGGTAGGAAGGGGCCAGATGTTTCAACAAGTACCGCTGAGTTCTTTCAAGAGCTTTAAGTCTGTCAGGCAAGGGGGTGTGGAAGGGATCGTTAGGACTTAGAGTTGGGGTTAGGTCCCTTACTGGAGCAGGGGCACCATAGAGAATTTCATAGGGGGTGAGGTTAGACAAAGAAACAGAGGGAGTATTTCTTGCATGAAACAGTGCAGAAGGCAGGAGCATAGTCCAATCTTTTATGCCAGTTTCTAAGCTTAATTTCGTTAAGGTCACTTTAATGGTTCTTTTTATTTTTTTACCTGTCCTGAGCTCTGGGGTCTATAAGCACAATGTAACTTCCAATAAACCCCTAGAATTCTGGCTAACCCCTGTCTTACCTGGGCCATGAACGCCGGCCCATTATCAGACCCATATTACCTTAGGCAGGCAGAATCTTGGAAAACATATCTTTCAGGATCTTTTTGACCACCATTTGGGCCGGTTTTTTTTTTTTCTTTTCTTTTCTTTTCTTTCTTTTTTCTTTTCTTTTCTTTTCTTTTTTTTTTTTTTTTTTTTGGTTGGGGATGCTTCAATCCATCCTGAAAATGTATCTACAAAGACTAGGAGATATTTAAGTCCATACATTGCTGGCTTAATTTCAGTAAAGTCAACTTCCCAATTCCCAGAATTGTCCTGGTCTGGTTCCTCATAGGTGCTTTCCTGCAAGAAGCTTGGAAGTGTAAGCATTAACCAATTGACAGACCCGACAGGCTTTTGTTACCCATTCAGTTCTTCCCTTTCTCTTTGAATCGGTTAGTGGAAAACTCTGTTCTTGATCCTTCAGGAATGCCTGCAATTTCTTTGAACCAAGGTGAGTGAGTTGATATACATTTTAACTTAGTGTAGGGCTTTCTGAAATTGCAGGCTAAGCTCAGTGAAGTTGAGGGTTCAGTGTCAGAGTCTTTAGGTGTTATCAAAAGCTTCCTGGTTCTCAGGGGTTCATTGGAAATGGGCATCTCCCTTTAGCACTGGGTATAAAGGAGCAGCTAATGATGCAAACCCAGGTATCCATAACCTGCAAAAGCCAGCAGTCCCAAGAAACTCTCTGAGTTGTCTGCTGTTAGATCTGTGTGGTATCTGCACAACAGTTTGTTTTCTTTGCTCAGTGAGCCATCCTTTACCGCCCCTAAGTGAATAGCCCAGGAAGATTACTTCATGCTGGCAAATTTGGGCCTTTTTGGCAGAAGCTCTACACGCCAGTTTAGCAAGCTCAGATAATAGTGCTTGGGTCCCAGATTCACAGTTTTCCTTAGTGTTGGCTGCCAGTAGCAGGCCATCCACATGTTGAAGCAGGGTGTATCGTTCTGAAGTTGTTGAGATCTCTGTGGAGAGCTTCATCAAAGAGAGTGGGGGAGTTTTTGAACCCCTGTTCGAGTCTAGTCCAAGTTAGTTGACCAGACGTTCCGGTTTCTGGGTCTACCCACTCGAAAACAAACAGCAACTGACTATCTTTATGCAGAGGCAAGCAAAATAAAGCATCTTTTAAGTACAGAACAGTATACCATTTCTGCTCAGGGTTCAGAGTGCTAGGCAGATTGCACAGATTAGGTACCATGCGGTGAATGTCCTGCACTCTGTTGTTGATCTCTCGTAGGTCTTTAAAAGGGTGATAGTCCCCGGTTCCTGGCATTTTTTAATGGTAGCAGGGGAGTGTTGCAGGCTGATTAACAGGGCCTTAGGACCCCTAAGATCAGATATTTCTGAATATGGGGCCTTATCCCATCTTTAGATTTTTGCCCAGAGTATATTTTTTGACATTGATTGGAGAGGCTGAGGTTTTTAACTCCACTGTTATTGGAGGTTTTTTAATGGGCAGGCCTAAGCCATCAGTTTTTGTCCAGGCATCTGGGTAATATGTTTTCCAATTCTGGGGTAACGTGCCCTTTTGATCAGTCTTGTGTGGTGTGAAGAGTTGATATTCATCTTCTACTGACAGTTAAAGCTGTGACTATAGAAGTTTTTAATGAAGGATTTATAATTTTCACTTTGGGGCCTTCAGGGATAAAAGTTATTCTGGCCCAGAGCTTGGTGAGCAGATCTCGGCCCATTAATAGGGCCGGGCATCTTGGGATTACTAGGAAGGAGTGATGGATTTTTCCTTTCCCCAGGTCCATGATCCTCTTAGTTGTGTATGCCCGATATTTACTGCCATTAGCCCCTTGAAATAGAGACCTTTTATTTGATGGAGGGCCCAATGGGGCTTTAAGGGCTGAGTATACTTCCCCTGTATCCACTTCAAAGTGTACTGGGGTACCCTCCACTTCAAAAGTTACCCTGAGCTCGGGAAGAGGATCTGAGCCCCGACTTTCTTAGTCATCCTCCAGAGTCAGAATGTCTGGCTGGTGTGGCTGTCTCATTCTCGGGCTCTTTTTGGCCCAGTGTCCTTTTTCTTTTGAGTAGGCATATTGATCTGAGGCCAGGGGTGGCTTTTGGCGTGTGCCCAGGTATCCCTTCCTGTATCCCTGTTTCTTAATTTCTGTCCTATTTTTTGTTGTGACCAGGACCTTAGTCAATGCATTAGTCTATCTTTTGCTTCTCGCATCCTCTCTTTGCTCCCTTTCTTTCTTCCTCCTTTGTTCCTTCTCTTCCTCAGTTTATCTCTTATAGTTTACTTTTTTAGGCTTCTCTGACTAAATCTCTCAAAGCCATATCTTGTAATCCATCTACGCATTGTAACTCTCTTTTAATATCCAGGGCAGCTTGCCCAATGAAGGCCATCATGACAGATGGCTTTTGATCCTCTGCCTGAGGATCGAAAGGAGTATATCTCCTATATGCCTCCATAAATCTCTCTAGAAACATAGAGGGAGATTTATCAGGCCCTTGAATAATCTCTCTAACCTTGGCCCAATTAGTTGGTCACCTTAGCGGCTGCTTGGAGACCCGCTATTAGAGCCCGGCAATAAGTGGACGGATGCTACCTACCATCAAACGTGTTGGTGTCCCAGTTCGGTTGGTTCAATGGGAAGCCGGCTTTGATGATGTGGGAAGAGGTGTCGGTCACCCATCTTGTCCGAGGATATTTTTTTTTAGCTTCCAGAAGGTTTTTCTCTTGTTCCTCTGTCATGAAGAGAGTCTGTAGGAGTTGTTGGCAGTCATCCCAAGTAGGCAGGTGTGACAACGCCGGCAAGTTCTTTGAGTTCTTTTACCGGGGCCAGCTTTGTCCAGGGAAGGAGTGGCTTTGTGTGCTGCCGGGTACTAATCTGGAGGGCGCTGGGCCGGCCTAGCTTCCTCCAATGGTGGAGATGCTGAGTCAGCAGCAAGGGAATCACTTAGAGGGTGTTGGGTGTTGGGGGAAGAGGGTAGGGGATAAGAAGGGTGTGGAGAGTCTAGTTGAGTCTTGAGACTTAGGAAGAACAAAGGGTGGTGGAGGAGGAGCAGAGGGTTTGAGAGATAGAATCATGGGGGAAGGTGGAGGAGCGGGGGCAGGGAAAAGGAAAGGCTTCACAAATGGAGGAGGAGATTTGCAGAGGTCCTGCAAAGTTAAGATATATGGCTTTTGATCTGGATGGCTATGTGGCCCCAGTTGAAAGACAATATTTCTGACTTTTTGAATTAGTGGGGAGTAGAAAGTTTCTTTAGGGGCCATCCGACTCCAAAGGTGGGTCATTTTGAGGCACGGAGAGTCTGCCAGTTCCGGCGTTTTACTGAAATAGAAAGATTCTGAGCCCTTAAGTGGACTTTGGTCCACTGAACAAGAGTCAGGGACAGAGGCATTGAAGTGCTCTGTCCCATAATGAAAGATATACAAATAGTGAAAGCAATGACACACAACACAGACAAGACAAGACAATAAAGACAGGCAATGGACGTCCAATACTGAGTCCAGGACTGATTAGCCAGCAAAACCTGATGTGCTGGCAAAACCGAATCCGAAACAAAAAAATCACTGAGTCGAGGATACTATTGTTCCTCTATTTTCCGAATCCTCTGGGGGCATCCCCCAGGAACGTGACCTGTGGCTCGGTGACACGTCTGTCAGCCAGCATCTGAGAGAGCTCACACTCATCACCGATAGCCATTTTGCAAAGCCCTAACCTGAAACCCGAAACACGAAAGTGGTACCTTACTTATCCTGATAGGAGCTCTTTGGGAGTCTTTCGTACACCACTGATGGATCTTGCTGGGGGTTTCAGATGTGAAGTTCTGGCAAGAATTGGAGGAAGAGACCACCAAGAGACTGTCTCGTGCAATAGTATAGGGTTAATAGGGAGTACAGCATGCTGGGGCTCAGACCTCACTTGGATAGAGCAGAGAGCCCTGAAAGAGCTTAAGCAGAGCTTATATTCTTTTCATGGAGAGGACAGGGAGGGAAGTTTATTGATGGGTCCGGGCGACTGGTCGGTTTGTGAGCAAATGGGTGAGAGAGTACATTCTGCAGTTTGGCAGTTGGGGACAACACATTCTGGGAACAGGATTGGCAAACAGTTCTCAAGATTTCAACAGTGTTTTGTTAAGCATACAGAAAAATAGGAAGTGACAAGTACATATTTTATTCACCTTTCACCAAAGCCTAAAAGGAAAGTGAGCATGGATTACTAAAAACATCCATGTCCAGGTTGCCTAATGCTCTCAAATATCAATCGTATTGGTGACTACATATTTGTTTCTTCCTAAGATTTTCTATTCAACCTCAACCCTGTTCAAAATATCTAATTCTATCACTCACTTTATACTTTGGCGGAATTCCTAATGTCTCTATTGATTTCTGCTTTCCTACATATTTATCCCAGTTCATCATTGTGATTGACTCTTCACATGGGCTGACATATACATTCACTCTCTACCCGAAACCCTATTGCTAAAAAACTTTTGGTATCAATCCTATACTAACTCTTCCTTCTAAACCTACCAATTGTCTTCCTAATCCTACTGACTATCTCTTTTGGACTGGATGTTCTCTTCGACATTCAATCATCCAAGATACAAGGTCCTATGACGCTGTATGTTGAATTATCTGAGACACCTGTGCAGAACGTAATTCAAAGCTAAGTATCCCAATCAAGGGCCAAATGCACTTCTGGGCTTCAAATTTTACCTAGATTTCTGTTTTCATACTTATATTTCACCTCTATATTCTTATTAACAAGGCAGGTTCCCAATACCATTATTCATCCTGCAGAATGATTACTAACATAAATCAAACATGTTATTAACCCTAACCATACACTGTTCACTCAATATAACTTTACAGAAGAGCAGGGACAGAGTTGGTCTTACAATACAGGAATGTAGGGAATCTTCCACCTGCTGGGAACCTCAAAAGTCCATGCAGAAATTATCCCTGGAGAAGATGTAGGCAGCTATGAAGGACCTAAGAGAGCAAAAGTCATCTTCCATGGCAAACAACCTGGGCAGGATGAAGGGTTGTGTCTGAATCAGCCTCTCTGATCTTAATGTAGAGAGGATGGAACAAACCAGGCCTGTGTGGAGAGCTATTGCCAGGTGAGTAGGGTGGATACACTATTTGAACTTGTGAAAGTGTCACAGGAAGTAGGGGCAGCCTCCATCTCATGGGACCTATGGAAGCAACTGTTAGGACAAAGTGGTTGCCAAGGCAGTGACCTCATTCAGTTCCTGGAGGAAGTGACCTACCTCAATTCCTTGGGAAAAAAACTCTCTGAACTTGGGGTCCAGTAAGCCAGGCACTCAGAGCCACTCTCAGTCCCAGTTCCAGTAGGCACACTTGTTTGGATTTACCAAGGACAGTGTCAGTCTTTCTTGGTACCTACTGATGTGAGGATGGCCAAATGCCAGCAGAGCTCTGAAGAGGGCCCTTTCCTCAGAAAGCAGGTAGTGGCTCACCACTGGCACCTGACAATGTCACAGAGTTGACCAAGGAGACAAGATCTGAGACAGGACAGGCCATTTCCGGAAAACATACTAAGACCCACCAGTCAGAGGATACTCCGGATAGTCACAGACCTACTTGGGGGAAGGACATGACTTTGTGGGTGTGGGTGGGAGTTTATGGTTTTGTCTCATGTTCTGAGAATAGGGAGGAAAGGCGGTTTGTTTGGTTTGGAGGGGACTGTTTCTAGTAAGTCGTTTGACAAGATGAGTGTTTCTATGTCTGTATGTCCCACTGTTTTCGTGGTTGTAGACATTAGAGAAGAGAATGCATCAATGGATGTGTCCTGTCTAGTAGAAAGCTTCACAGCATTCATCCTGCCCAATTAATGAATGGACTTTGGCTTGCCTTATGGATGGGTAACACCTACTATCTTCCTAAGTTCCTGTTTTCTTCCTGAATTTGGGCCACTCTCCAGAATAGGCTCATGGTTTTGTGTCCAATATATGTACCATCTCCAAGCTCTGTGATATGGCCATGTACTGGATAGCTTAAGGGATTGGGGGAATATCAGAAAACTCAGATATCAGTGTGACCAAAAAAGTCTAAGTGGAGAAACCCTGCTTTGGGCCATTTGCTTACCTATTGTTCTTTTGCCCTGAATGTCAGGAAGGTCTTTGCCTCAGGCAACCCCTTTGGGACGCCTGAAGAAAACAGTTTTCAAATGGAAATTAATGGGCATCACCTGTACCTCTTTGCTTAATTGCTTTGGAAAGGGATGTTTGTGAATCAGCCTCTTGGCCATGTGTGAGGCTGTGGCTTATATTCTCAGCACCTGATGGATCTAAAGAAAGATTCCATGTGTGCTTCCAAAACCAAAATGGCCCAAAAAGCAGTCTTTGTGGATGAAGTCTCTCGCCTTTCTCTATAAGGTTCCTGACATCCATCTAGTGAGAATAGGGATTCTTTGTGTCAAATGAGTTCTTCAAAACTCTGCAGTGGCAAGTCTTTAGGTGCTTGGGTTTTTTCATGACACCAATTCAGATAAAAAATCTAAACCCGACAGTCAGTAGGCCTCAAATTGGAGAAGCAGAGCAGTATTTACGTCAGGCCTATGGTCACTCCTGGTTCTCAGGAAGGGTGTCCAGGCAACCCTGACTTTAGGCAAATGAGGGGCTAGGAAGGTTATTTTGTACACTGTCTTGGGATGAGTCCCTCATGGAAAACTCCAGCCACAGGTTATTATGAGTGTCTATATGGAAAAAGATGAGGGCTTTGTGGGAGTGTTTTGGTTTTAATTGTGGGGATTTGTGTGGCGGTTGGAAGTGATGACTGGTTTTACCTGGGTTTGAACTCTGGTGTCATTCCTTTAGAGTCTGAGTTCTGGAACTGATCTCAGAGAAATATTGCCATAAATTGTGTTCGGATTTTAGGAGGCCACGCATGGGATTCGCCCTTGGAAACTGAGATCAAGGACCAGGTTTGTTTTCCACAGAGCCTGAGAATCTCAGCCAGGATATCACAAGATTTTTTTCTGAAAGATTAGGCATCAATAGTTGAGAGTCAAAACACCCATGGACGTCACATTGTAGACCTTAATGGGCCTGGATGCATATGAGCCTTTGGCCACTCTATGGGAAGACTTGCCTGTGAGAGTATTCCACAGCTTTCATTGAAATGACCTCTTCACCATTTTATGGTTCCTGAATTAACTGAAACCCACAGTGCCTCCAACTTCATCCATGAAAAATTGCTAGTTAAATACCATGAAATTTTTGAAATTCCCTTAACCAGGTGGTACTGGAGAGCCTTTGGATGTCTTGTTGCTGATCATGAGTGTACCATAGAATGCCTAGATTGTCTGGGTTTCATGAAAATGGTGTAGAACAAAGATGCCAGTAAGTTGGAGCCTGCAGAGTAGTGGGCCTATTGCAGTGGTGGGCAGGTGTGTGATAATACATCTGTGGTGTGGCCATGAGGATTTGCCATTGCCTTCCAAATGGCTTGTGAGTGACATGGTGCAGCCAGCAGGCCCTTCTATGTAAAGGCATCTTTTTATATGGAGAGGTTTCAGGGCAAATTTCAGAGTCAGATTGCTATGGACAAGGGGGCAAGCTCTGTGGGATTGAAGCCTGGTTGGTGCATTCTCCTGCAGACTCTGACCCACCACAAGTGACAGAACTCCCTCCAGCACTGGGTCAAAGTTGAACTCATTGTATTTCATGAAGCAAATACCAAAATCGCAGTGCAGCAGCAAGAAACACCACTAAAAGTTTAGGATGACAAAATGTCTTCACATTCCACACGGGGAGACACTTAGGACCCAGTGGCCACAGTTTACCTACAACGAGAAAATTCAGCACTGCTGCCTCATGTTCATTAGAATATAAGAAACCATGGCCTCCAGGTCACACAGATGCAGACCCAGCTTTGATGGTCCCACTAGAAAGGAAGCTAAAGGTCCTTACAACAACATATATTTCAAGTGCCCAACCTCAGAGGAAGTGTCTCAAGAAGTCTTTAGGCTGGCAGAGCTCCATGTTTTGTGAGTGTTTTCCTGTTAGATCTGGACACAAGAGAAGACCACTGACACCAATAAAAATTAAATTAAATTAAGCTTATCATTTTCACTGGCCATCCTGCCTCTCCCTCCCAAAATGGCGGGAACAAGACAGCAACCCCAGCTTTCCTACAGCCCAGCTTCATTTACACAAAATGGGCATTACATTTAACAGAACTCTGACAAGCATCACACTAATGGTAGTTTATATATATATATATATATATATATATATATATATATATATATATATATATATATATATATATATATTTTTTTTTTTTTTTTTTTTTTTTTTTTGCTGTCCCTACATCAGAATTTATGAGGACCATTAGAGCCTCAGAGAGGGTTGTTGTCTGGCCAGGGAGGGCAAATATTTATGATATGTCACTAAAGTTTCAGAGAGGGCTGCTATCAGGTCGGAGAGCCAGACATGGCTCAGTTCAAACACTGGCAGGCATTCCAAGCAGGTTCAGAATTTTCAGTAATTTATGGTAAAGCCAAAATTTTCTTTTCATGGCTTTTTGGCAAGATGGCTTCCAATTTTAATAAAAGATCAGGTTGGGTCTATCATTCCCCCCTTTTCTCTGTGTCCCTTTCAAATCTTTGATAGATTACGGGTAGAGCACTGAGGAAATTTTAATCCCTCAGGTAAAAGTTTCCAAATTTTTAGAACTCACCCAAAACCAGTCTCCCTGATTTTACCTGACTTAATTAATTACTTATATTGATTGTCTATTTATATTTGGCTCCATTGTTGTAATAAGAGAGGCGTCACCCATTTTGGCTTCTTCTGAGCTGAGAGAGGATGACGTGAGTAGGCATGGTGTGAGAGACATGAGTTGCCTTTTAGAAGTAGTTGAGGGACATGAGTTTCCTTTTAGAAGTCAGTTCGGTTTGGAGTCTGGTTGGGGAAGAACAGGTTGTAAAGTCATCTGGGGATTGGTTATTACATGAGAGAAACAAAAACCATGAGTACTGAATAAATGTTGCAGCAGCTGGAACATGTCACTGTATAGAAGTTCCCTCTCCAGTCTTTAATATCCCCAGTTATAAAGACTGTCAATTTAATATTTAACTTTTAGTATTAGAGTTGTCCCTCCCCATAAGATATAGTTTAATAATTTAGTGTCATCTGATCTTGCAAAATCCTTTTACCAGTATGACCTCTGTGTCTAATAGAGAAACCTTTAATTTTTATACTCAGGACTGGATAATCGTACTAGAAAACACCAAGCTTAAATGTGTAGGTTAGGAATATATTTAGGCCTTAAACTGAAAATTTCTGACTCTGGCAGCTCTTCTTGATAGTCTCTTTTAATAAGTATCAGGCATTCCTGTCAGAGAATCCTTCTTTGTAGCCTCCAGTCTTACTTATTTTGGGAGGCTAACATAAAGTGTGTACCTTAAAATATTATTATTATTATTATTATTATTATTATTATTATTATTATTATTATTCAAAATGTCCAGGAATGGCTGTATTTTGGTTTTCACTGTCTTTGCTAAGTGTTTAAGATGAAGCATTCAAACTGACTTTTGTTTCTATCTATTGTTAACAGTCAGGTGAGCTTTTATGGGAGTCATAAACTGGGTAAACTTGAGAGCACTTTCTCAGTTCTGCTAGAGCCATTTGCGCTAGGTGGGTCCAGGTCTTGTTTGACCATGTGGCTTCCCTCGGAAGCATCAGGGATTTCTTTCTTCTCTGATGACTCTTCTCTTCATAGCAAATGCACTGATTGGCTTTCTGTTCTCCAGTGGTCTCATTAATCTCCCTGATGGGGAGTTTTTATAGCCCAGAGTTGCAAAACTCTTTAGAGAAGTCCCCTGTTCCCTGGATTCAGACTGACTCAGAGGGCAAGAGCCAAATATTGGTTTCCTTGGCCCTTTTCAATTAATTTTAATTTAAAATCCTAATCTTAAACATCTATCAAATAAATTTTAACAGCCTGATATTAAGAGCACCAGGCTTTAATGTCTATAACTTTATAATTATTTATCTTTTTATTAATTGGTATCTGTATTATTCTGTCTGTCTTGTAGGTGATAACTTACTCTCTGAAATTAACCCATGTTTTGTTCTTAAAGCAACACTTCTTTAAAACACTAACAGGGAATCTTTAGATCACATATAAGAAAATTACAAAATAAAATTTTTTAACAACAGCAAAAATACTTAGTTCGTTTAATAGCTACCCTGAATTTTTTGGCTGAGTCATACATTATATCCCCTGTTTGAGATCCTAGGAATCTTGACATTAAAAAAGAACTTTTAACATAACTTTAAAGAAATAAAATCTGACCTACTGCTTTTGTATTCATTCTCACATGAAATAAGATGGGACACACAGCCTTATCTCAGGTAAGGCAGGGCTCTTTATAAATCTTAAGTGTTTTAGTTCTAAAGCTGATCTTTATTTTTTAAATATTATTTTAAAAAGTTTACATAAATTGTTTGAGGTCACATGAACATTAGCTAACACCATATAAAATCACTTTAAAATATGAATTAAACAAATGCTGAAAGTTTTTAACCTTTACATAGATTAGGCTCTCATTAACATAAAGTACATTTAAATTGTTCCCCAATGTAAAAAGTAAGATTAAACTTTACATATCTTATTGATAACAGGTGAATAAATCCCCATAAAACTTCAGAACACCAGCTTGATATAATGCTCTTTTAAAATTTTTACCTTACAGACTTGCATACCTGTAAGATATGAGCACATTAGTAGCATCACAATTACATTGATGTTTCTACATTAACCAAGTTTAGCTTTTAAAGAAATGGCAGTACAGTGCTCTAAAATAACAGTTCTAATTTAATCAGTTGTTTCATTTCTATGGTTGCTTGCACAAGAAAAAATAAAACTTATTAAACACAATGTTATGGGTAAACTTATGTTTTAAGAAATTTTTGTCTCTTTAACACATGATTGATTTTTACAATCTTTTACAGAATTTAGTCAAACTTATACAGACGTTAGTAAGTCAATCAGATATCTAACAAAAGTACTCGTGAATGAGTAATCCCATATCAAATTTACTTTACTTATTTATCAAAATATTAGACACATGTATTGAAGAGTGTAAACCATTTTTATGTTGAAGGAAAAGTCCTAGAACCAAGGCATATTAGACATTTTGTAGATATTAATATTTTATCAGATTTTTGAATACCTAGAAAAACTTGAAAGCTTAAATTTAAAGACATTTATTTTTATCTGTTTATCAAATTTAATTGAATTATTTAAATCACGTGAATTGAAGATCTTTAGATCCACTTTTTAAAATTTGTTTTTATGAGTGCTTTTTTTTAATGAGTGCTCCTTATATATATTAATTTGTATATCATATATAAAATATACGGACATATGTATATATAGACATACAACACATAACAAAATTGAGCAAACATAATAATAGTAAAGGCCTTGTAGCTTTTCGCAGGTGAAATCTCCATTGCAATGTTTCAAAAAGTCCACAGTTGGTCAAAGATAGTACTGATCAGAAAAACATTAACCTAGGTCTGTATGATCAAAATCATGAGCTCAAAAAAAATAAAGTATCTAAGGAAAAAAATAAGAGTCCTAGAAATAATGACTGGCCAGTAATTAGTAAATACCATACAATTTACCTTTTTTTCTCTTAGGCCTCAGATCAGTCTCCTACTAAGCTTGCAGGCTTCTTTCATTTGCCTTTCAAAATAAGTCATGGCTGAGGTCTGGAAAAAGCAGGAAAAAAATGCTTTTCTGAGCAGACACCTCAGGCCTAAGGCATTTTAACCATAATTTTCAGGTTCGGATGTTGAAAATTATGGTACAAGTTTAAGATACAATTCACAAAATTTTATATCTTTACATCTTGTTTTGTCAACAGATATCATACTATGATTTACAATCCTTGTCCAGATTAATGCTCTCGAACACACAGTGATATTTTCACAGGCTACCCAATTCAAAATTGGTGAAAAATAAAGACTGAATGATTGGGAAGTTACTTGCCAATTTGGAAGTAGAGTTCTTTAGTTTTCCATCCTAAGTATTTAAGTTCTCTGGCATGAATTATCTGAAATCATAAACTAAACCATTACCTAAACCCGACTTTTAACTGCAAGATTTTGCAATGCTTCAAAAACCCATTCAAATACCAGATTGTTACAAGAAAACATCATCATTTACACACACATTCAGCTAAGATCATTCCCAAGAAACAATTTATAATATCAACACATTATTGCACATGTCTTAAAGGGCCAGAAACAAAGACACAAGACAGACAGAAAGAAGGTCCAGACTATGGCTGTCAGACAGAATCCTTTAAACCTGAGCAGATAAGAAAAAAAATCTCCTACACCAGTGGCACCATAGATGTCCACAAGGGGGAGGCAGATGTTTTAACATAGGGGCAACCTGAAATGTACAATTAAGGGTCTCCATGGTGACTTTAATGCATTTAGTGTCCCCTTTTTCTTTTTCTCTTTTTTAACAAGACAGTGGTGGCATAATCCTTACAGTGCAGGGAAGGAAGGAGGGAATTCCCTGAAGCAACAGGGCTTCAGCAGCTGCTGGGAGTCCCTCAGTCCCTCCTTTTACTTACAGGATAATCTCCTCTGGTTCGGTTCCACCCCAAGCATATTCCATCTAGTAACATTTCAGTAGTCAGCTCTAAAAATGTTCCGGGACAGGGGGTGGGGGAGGGATTTATCAAAATTTGTAACTTAAAGTTCGGCTCCTGACCTTGAAGCCAATTAATGCCAATTTAATAATGAGGACAAGGTTTTTAGAAAAAGAAAAAAGGAGTTTTATTGCTTTGGTAACAAAGAAGAAACACAGGGAACCCTGCCCAGAGGTTGTGACTCTCTTGATCTGGAGGGACAAGGGGTTTTAATGGAGTTTCACTTGTTAACCTGGGAGATACTCAGTTCTTAGGTCCCCAGCAGGCATTGCCCTCTGCAGTGGTTATACTCCAGGCAGCCAGCTAGAAGCTTCTCTCATCCTGCTTAACAAAGGGGGGTAAAGTTCATCGCAGTTCCTTAAAACAGAGTCCGAAAGAATATCAGGCTTACTTTCTTTGTTACCCATGTTCACGTCCAATATACTTATGTTTTTACCACAGAAATCACAGAACAAAACACACAAAACAAACAAGAAAAACAAATAGAACACAGAACAAAACACAAAATACAGAAACCCGAACTTGAAACAAAAAACATAGGAGCAATGCAACGTCTTGCTAAAGCTCCGAAGTAGGACCACGTACATGCCAGTCATCACATCTCTACCATTCCAGATGAATTCCCTACAGAACAGAACAGAGGACAGAACGATTCTCATTACTGTACCGAAAACGAGTATATGTGAGCCTCCCCAGGACACCTCTATGTCATCAGAACAGATGATATTATAACATCTGATATCCTTTATAACGGATATCAGATGTTATAAAGATGCCACTTAATTTTTGAGGCCTCCTCCACCAGGTGATTGCTAATAGTTTTAGTGCGGTGGTTCACCGCAGTGCTCCTGGGACCTAACGCTCACTCCATGACCTTGGAACAGCTCAAGATGTGCACCCACTAGAGTGGCTCTCCAGCCCGGAGCCTTGAAGGGAAGGCCAGATTCAGATTTTCCAGCAGTCTGGTCTTGTGATCTGGTCGGCAGTGTCATCTTGCTGGGGAACTCAAAAAAATTAGATGAGGACACAAAAAAAGAACACTGACTCCAACTAAAATCAAATTGAGGCAAGCTTATTATGTCAACCGGCTGGGCTGCCTCTCCATCCCAAAACGGCAGGAACAAGACAGCAACCCCGCCTTTCCTACAGCACAGCTATATAGCCCAGAAAGTTACACAAAATGGGGGTTACAGATAACAGAACTTTGACAAGCATCACAAAAATGGTAGTTTATTTATTTATTTATTTATTTTTTGGTGGCCCCAATATCAGAAATTATGAGGACAAATAGAGCCTCAGAGAGGGTAGTTGTGTGGCCAGGGAAGGCCAAAATTTATGATGTGTCACTAAAGTTTCAGCGAGGGCTGCTATCTGGTCAGAGAGTCAAGCATGGGTGAATTCAAGGCACGGGCAGGCATTCCAAGCAGGTTCAGAATTTGCAGTTATTTATAGTAAAGCCAAAATTAACTTTTTATGGCTTTGTGGCAAGATGGCTCCCAATTTTAATAAAAGATCAGGTTGGGTCTATCAACCCGTGTCCCTTACATTTGGAAACTACTCTACCACCTCCAAGGTTGTGAACTCCTGAGCATTTTCCAGTACAGATATGTATTCACAGATTTTCTAACTCTTCTACTCTAATTGTGTCTTACTTGGGGCAAAGATAATTTCAAGGTATTGTGCTGGATGAGAGTGGAAAAATTTTTGTGCAGCACATATTTGCATACACATTGGATTCATTATCTAATTTTCCATTCAAAATACTGAATCCATGACACTAACCAAAACCAGACTAGACTCTGACTACTAATTCTAATATGATGGAGAAAAACAACCCAAAGAGAATAGAAATAGAAGCAGTTCAGAGTAGGCATGGTATATAGTTAGACTTGCCTTTTGCCTGATAAAGTGTTGGTGTTATAAATCTAGTCAATTTTTAATTGAAATAGTTCTCCATGTGTTTTTAAAGTTAACAAATATGTGAATTCCTGTCTCCCTTTCTCTGAAGCCTATTCAGCACATGTATTTTTTAGGTTCACGTATAGAATCCTACATGGTATCACACATACATTCTTATGAGGTGGCTGACTTGGCAGATACAAATCGTAAAAAGAGATCACTCCTCCTAAACACTGTTTTAACAGAAAATTCAATCTATGTGTTTGCTTCCTAGTTGAACAACATTATACATAAATACAAGTTCAGTAAAATAAATACTTTTGTATCTGTGAAAGATATATATTTCATGATGAATTTCGATTGGCATATGTATTGCTAATTTTTAATGTTCCTATGTGTGTTTTGTGTGTGAGTGTGTGTGTATATATATATATATATATATATATATATATATATATATATATATATATATATACATACATATACACACACTCTCCAGATTTTTCAAAATATTAAATATACATGCCTTATTATACACTCCCCACATTCATTCATGTTCATGTATGTGGATTTATAATAAACTTTTCACAAGATTATTCTCAAAAATATTCATCCACCTGAAATACATATTTGTCTCCTAGTACTGAAAAATAACTTTAGTGAATGGTGCACACAAATCCTAATATTTCTACAGTATCTGACCCAGTTTAACATTAATGCAAGTAGATTCCTATGTGACAAGTTGTGTATTTTGACGTTCATTTTTATGCAACACTAGTACATTACTATTTCTTCAGTTTATGCACATCATAAGATATATATTTATCCACAAGTTCATAAATTTATAGACATTTGTTTCACTTTCAATTACTTCCTGCTTCAGAACACATGTATTCCTCCAGGTTTCTTTTTTTAAAAATTTTTATTGTTGGTTGTTCAAAATATTACATAGTTTTTGATATATCATATTTCACACTTTGATTCAAGTGGGTTATAAACTTCCATTTTTACCCCGCATACACATTGCAGAAAAACATCAGTTACCCATCCATTGATTTACATATTGCCATACTAGTGTCTGTTGTATTCTGCAGCCTTTCCTCTCCTCTACTATCCCCCTCTTCTTCCCTCCCCTCCCCTCTTCTCTCTCTACCCTCTCTACTGTTATTCATTTCTCTCCCTTGTTTTTTTTTTCCTCTTTCCCCTCACTTCTTCTTGTATGTAATTTTGTATAACCCTGAGGGTCTCCTTCCATTTCCATGCAATTTCCCTTCTCTCTTCCTTTTCCTCCCACCTCTCATTCCTGTTTAGTGTTGATCTTCTCAGGCTCTTTGTCCCTACTCTGTTATTAGTTACTCTCCTTGTATCAAAGAAGACATTTGGCATTTGTTTTTCAAGGACTGGCTAGCTTCACTTAGCATAACCTGCTATAATGCCATCCATTTCCCTGCAAATTCTATGATTTTGTCATTTTTTAATGAAGAGTAATACTCCATTTTGTATAAAAGCCACATTTTTTTTTTATGTATTCGTCTATTGAAGGGCATCTAGGCTGGTTCCACAGTCTTGCTATTGTGAATTGTGCTGCTATGAACATCGATGTAGCCGTGTCCCTGTAGCATGCTCTTTTTAGGTCTTTAGGGAATAGACCGAGAAGGTTAACAGCTGGGTCAAACGGTGGTTCCATTCCCAGCTTTCTAAGAAATCTCCATACTGCTTTCCAAATTTGCTGCACCAATTTGCACTCCCACCAGCAATGTACAAGTGGACCCTTTTCCTCACGTCCTCACCAGCACTTGTTGTTGTTTGACTTCATAATGGCTGCCAATCTTACTGGAGCAAGATGATATCTTAGGGTGGTTTTGATTTGCATTTCTCTGACTGCTAGAGATGGTGAGCATTTATTCATGTACATGTTGATTGATTGAATGTCCTCCTCTGAGAAGTGTCTGTTCAGGTCCTTGGCCCATTTGTTGATTGGGTTATTTGTTATCTAATTGTCTAATTTTTTGAGTTCTTTGTATACTCTGGATATTAGGGCTCGATCTGAAGTTTGAGGAGTAAAGATTTGTTCCCAAGATGTAGGCTACCTATTTACTTCTCTTATTGTTTCTTTTGCTGAGAATAAACTTTTTAGTTTGAGTAAGTCCCATTTGTTGAATCTAGTTATTAACTCTTGTGCTATGGGTGTCATATTAAGAAATTTGAAGCCCGACCGCACAGTATGTAGATCATAGCCAACTTTTTCTTGTGTCAGACACTGTGTCTCTGATTTGATATCAAGCTCCTTGATCCATTTTGAGTTAACTTTTGTTCATGGCAAGAGAAAGTGATTCAGTTTCATTTTGTTGCATATGGATTTCCAGGTTTCCCAGCAACATTTGTTGAAGCTGCTATCATTTCTCCATTGTGTGCTTTCAGCCTCTTTATCAAATATAAGATAGTTGTAGTTTAGTGGATTGGTTTCTGTGTCCTCTATTCTGTACCATTTGTCCAACCGCCTGTTTTGGTACAGTACCATGCTGATTTTGTTACTATTGCTCTGTTGTATAGTTTGAAGTCTGGTATCACTATACCGCCTGATTCACAGTCTTTTCATGAGACTTCATTCCAAACGCATTATTTTCTATTTCCATAAACACCTTTGAAGCAAAACTCACATACACGTCATGATCAACCATAACCCTAATATTACCATTAGATGTATAACTGGTTGGAATGAAGGATTGTACATCAATATAGATTTTCTGTATATTTTCAGATATCAATTCAATCCATTATTTAAAGTTGGAAAAAGTTATATTATTTGTTCACAGTATGGTCTATTCATGCATTATGTCTATATTCATAGACACAGGGTACACCTTTTTATACCCCCAATACTTATTTATACATCTTCAAAATATTGCTCCCAGAAATGGTGGAAGAAATACTCATATCACCTGATGTACATATACATTTTATCAAAGTAATATTCTGGACACAATTACAAAGATCACACTTAAGTTTGTACCAAAGCCTAAATGGAAAGTGAGCATGGATCACGAAAAACATCCATGTCCAGGTTGCCTAATGCTCTCAAATGTCAACCCGATTGGTGACTACATATTTGTTTCTTCCTAAGATTATATATTCAACATCAAGCCAGTTGAAAATGTCTAATCCTATCACTCAGTTTATACTTTGCCTGATTTCCTAATGTCTCTATTATTATCTGCTTTCCTTCATATTTTCCCCAGTTCATCATTGTGACTGACTCTTCACATGTGCTCACATTTACACTCACTCTGTACCCAAAACCCTATTGCTAAAGATTTTTTGGACCAAAACCTATATTCACTCTTCCGACTAATTCCTAATCCTACCGATTATCCCTTTTTGAGTGGATGTTCTCTTCGACATTCAATCATCCAAGGTACAAGGAACGCTACCATTGTATATTGATTAATCTGAGACATCTGTGCAGAATATAATTCAAAGCTAAGTATCCCAGTCAAGGGCCCAAAGACCTTCTGGGCTTCAAATTTTACCTAGATTTCTGTATTCATACTTATATTACACTTATATTCCTATGAATATTTCAGGTTCCCAATACCATAATTCATCCCGTAGAATGATTCCTAACCCAAATGGAACATGATATTAACCCTAACCATACACTGTTCCCTCAATCTAACTTTACGAAAGAGCAGGGACAGAGTTGGTCTTACAATACAGGAATTTAGAGGATCCTCCACCTGCTGAGAACCTCAAAGGTCAACAAAGAAATGATCCCTGGAGAAGATATAGGCAGCTATGAAGGACCTGTGAAAGCAAAAGTCATATTCCATGGCAAACAACGTGGTCAGATGAAGGGATGTGTCTGAATCAACATTTCTCTTCTTAATGTATAGAAGATGGACCAAACCAGGCTTGAACTCTGGTGTGATTCCCCTTACAGACTGAGTTCTGGAACTGACATCAGAAAAATATTGCCATTAATTGTGTTAGGATTTTAGGAGGCAACGCATGAGAGTCGCCCTTGGAAAGAAAAGTGAGATCTAGGAACAGGGTGGCTTTCCACAGAGCACTGGGATCTCAGCCAGAATATCACATAATTTTATTTTGAAAGACGTGGCAGCCATAGTTGACAGTCAAAACACACATGGACCTCACATTGTAGACTGCAATAGGCCTGGCTTCATGTGACCTATTGGCCACTTTTTGGGAAGCCTTGCCTGTGAGAGTTCTCCAGAGTTTTCATTGAAATGAGCTTCCCCACCATTTAATGGTTCCTGAATGAATTGTAACCCACAGTGCCTTCAACATCTTCCTTGAAAAACGGCTAGATAAATTCCATGAAATTTTTGAAATTCCCAAGACCAGGTGGCACTGGAGAACCTTTGGATGTCCTGTTGCTGATCATGAGTGTACCAGACAGTGCCTTGATTTACTGGGTTTCATGAAAATGGTGTAGAACAGATTTGCCAGTAAGTTGGAGCCTGCTGATTAGTGGGCCTAGAGCAGTGGTGTGCAGGTGTGTGATAATACATCTGTTGTGGGGCCATGTGGATCTGCCATTAGCTTCCAAATGGCTTGTGTTTGACATGGTGTAGCCAACAGAAGCTTATTTGTAAATGCATCTTGTTATATGGAGACATTTCAGGGCAATGTTCAGAATCATGTTGCTATGTATAAGGGGGCAAGCTCTGTGGGATATTAGCCTGGTTGATGCATTCCCCTGCAGACCCTGACCCAACACACGTGACAGAACCCGCTCCAGCACTGTGTCCCAGTTGAACTCCTTGTATTTTGTGGAGCAAATATGAAATTCCCAATGCAGCAGGAAGAAAAACCACGAAAAGTGGAGGACGAAAAAATGGCTTCACTGTCCACACGGGGAGACACTTAGCCCACAGTGGCCACATTTTACCAACAAAGAGCGAATTCAGCACTGCTGCCTCATGTTCATTGGAAAAGAAGAAACCATGTCCTCCAGGTCACATAGATGCAGACGCAGCTTTGATGGTCTCATTAGAAAAGAATCTAAAGCTCCTGACAACAATATATATTTCAAGTGTCAAACCTCAGAGGCAGTTCCTCAAGAAGTCTTTAGGCTGAAAGAGCTCCATGTTTGTGGAATGTTTACCCTGTCCCTTACTTTTGGAAACTATTCTACCACATCCAATGTTGTGAAACCCTGAGCATTTTCCATTCCATATATATATTAACAGATTTTTTTACTCTTCTCCTCTATTTGTGTGTTATTTGGGGCAAAAGTAATGTCAAGGCATTATTCTGGATGAGAGTGGGAAGATTGTTTTGTAGCACATATTTGCATACACATTGGATTCATTTTCCTATTTTCCATTCGAAATACTGCTTCCCTGACACTAATCCATACGCTACTAGACTCTGACTACTAATCCTAATATGATAAGGAAAACACCAAAACAGAATAGAAATAAAAAATTTCAGAAGAGGCATGGAGTATAGTTGGACTTGCCTTTTGCAGGATAAAAGGCAGCTGTAAAAAATCTAGTAAATTTTTAATTGAAATAGTTCTCCATGTGTTTTAAAGTTAACAAATATGTGAATTTCTGTCTCCCTTTCTCTGTACCCTCTTCAACACATGTATTTTTATATGCACATATAGAATCCTACCTGGTATAACACGTACATATTTGTGAGGTGGCTGACTTGGCAAATACAAGTTGTGAGAAGAGATCACTCAGCAGAAACACTGTTGGAAGTGAAAATTCACCCTATGTGTGAGCTTCCTAAGAGATCAAGATTATACATAAATCCATGTTCAGTAAAATAAATATTTTTTCATCAGTGGATGATATATATTTCATGATGAATTTCGATTGGAATATATATTGCTAATTGTTAATGTCTCAGTGGTTTTATATATATATACACACTCTCCAAACTATTCAAAATATGAAATATATGATCTACATATACATTTTATCACAGAAATATTCTGGACAAAAATGCAAAAGACACAATATGATGGTATCAAAGCCTAAATGGAAAGTGAACATGGATTACTAAAAACATCCATGTCCAGGTTCCCTAATGCTCTCAAATGTCAATCATATTGGTGACTACATATTTGTTGCTTCCTAAGATTATATATTCAAACTCAACCCTGCTGAAAATGTCTAGTCCTATGATTGACTTTATACCTTACCTGATTTCCTAATCTCTCTAATGATATCTGCTTTCCTACATATTTTTCCAAGTTCACCATTGTTACTGACTCTTCACATGTGCTGACATTGACATTCACTCTCTAAACAAAACCCTATTGTTAAAGAACTTTTATTCCAAATCCTATACACACTCTTCTTTCTAAAACTTCCAACTATCTTCCTATTCCTACCTACTATCCCTTTTTGACTAGATGTTCTCTTCAACATTCAATCATCCAAGGTACAAGGTCCTATGCCATTGTATATCGATTTATCTGGGATATCTTAGTAGAATGTAATTCAAAGTAAAGTATCCCAATCAAGGGCCCAATGCCCTTCTGGGCTTCAAATCTTACTTAGATTTCTGTTTTCATACATATATTTCACCTCTATATTTTTATAAATCTTAAAGGTTACCAATATTATAATTCATCCAGCAGAATGACTCTTTACCCAAATCAAAAATGTTATTAACCCTAACCATACACAGTTCCCTCAATCTAACTTTACAGAAGAGCAGGGACAGAGTTGGTCTTAAAATACAGGAATGTAGGTGGTCTTCCTCCAGCTGAGAACCTCAAAGGTCCATGAATAAATGATCCCTGAAGAAGATGTAGGCAGATATGAAGGACCTGAGTGAGCAAAAGTCATCATTCATGGCAAAAACCTGGTCAGGATAAAGGGTAGTGTCTGAATAAGCCCCTCTTTTCTTAATGTAGAGAAGATGGACAAAACCAGGCCTGTGTGGACAGCTGTTCCCGGGTGCCTATGGTTGATATTGCATTCTAACTTGTGAAAGTGTCACAGGAAGTAGGGGCAGCCTCCATCTCATGGGACCATTGGAAGCAACTATTAGGACAAAGTGGTTGCCAAGGTAGTGGCCTCATTCAGTTTCTGAAGAAAGTGACCTCACCACACTTCCTTGTTGATGGAACTCTCTGAACATGCGATCCAGGAAGCCAGGCACCCAGAGCCAGTCCCAGTCCCAGTCCCAGTCCCAGTGGTCTCACTTGTTTGGATTTAGCATGGACAGATTCACTCTTTCTTGGTACGTACTGATGTGAGGATGGCCAAATGTGAGAAAAACTCTGAAGAGGGGACTTTCCTGAGAAAGCAGGTAGTGGCTCACCGCTGACTCTTGACAACTTCACAGAGTTGGACAAGGAGATCAGTTCTGAGACAGAACAGGTCATTTCAGGGGAACATAGTGTGGCCCACCAGTCAGAGGACACTCCAGATTGTCATAGACCTAGTTGCAGGAAGTAGGTGACTTTGAGTGTGTGGGTGTGAGTTTGCGGATTTTGTCTCATGTTCTGAGAATAGGTAGGAATGGCGGTTTGTTGGGTTTGGAGTGAATAACTTCTGTTCATGTATGTGGATTTATAATCAACTTTTAACAAGATTATACTCAGAAATATTCATTCACCTGAAATACATATTTGTTTCCTAGTACTGAAAACTAACTTCAGTGAATGGTGCATATAACTCCTAATATTTCTACAGTAACTGACCCAGTTTAACATCAATGCAAGTAGATTCTTATGGGACATGATATGTGTTTTGGAGTTCGTTTTAATTCAACACTGGTACATTATTATTTCTTAAGTTTATGCACATTACAGTATATATATTTCATTCACAAGTTCACAAATTTATAAGCATTTATTTCACTTTCAATCACTTCCTGCTTCAGAAAACATGTATTCCTCCATGTTTCTTGACTGGTCTTTTCATGAGACTTCTTTCCAAACACATTATTTTTGATTTTCATAATCATTTTGAAGCAAAACTCACACATTCTTCATGAAAAGCCATAACCCTAATATTACAATTAGACGTATAACTAGTTGTTATGAATGATTCTATATCAAAATATGATTTCTTATATATTTTCAGTTATCAATTCAATCCATTATTTAAAGTGGAAGCAGTTATATTATTTATTAACTGTATGGTCTATTAATGCATTATCTCTCTATTCATAGACAAGGGGTACACCTATTTTACCTTAGATACTAATTTATACATCTTCAAAATATTCCTAAAAGAAATGGTGGAAGAAATACTCATGTCACCAGATCTACATATACATTTTATCACAGTAATATTCTAGACAAAAAAAAGTCACCCTTAAGATTGTACCAAAGCCTAATTGGAAAGTGAGCATGGATTACATAAACTTCCATGTCCAGGTTGCCTAATGCTCTCAAATATCAATCCTGTTGGTGACTACATATTTGTTTCTTCCTAAGATTATATATTCAACCTCATGCCTGTTGAAAATGTCTAATCCTATCACTCATTTTATACTTTACCTGATTTAGTAATGTCTCTATTTATATCTGCTATCCTACATATTTCCCCGGTTCATCATTGTGACTTACACTTCATGTGTGCTGAAATTTACATTCACTCTCTAACCGAAACAGCATTGCTTAAGAAGTTTTGGTCTAAATCCTATACTCACTCTTCTTTCTAAACCTACCGACCATCTTCCTAATTCTACCTACTATCCCATTTTGAGTGGATGTTCTCTTTGACATTCAATCATCAAAGGTACAAGGTCCTATGCCATTGTACATCGATTTATCTGAGACATTTGTGCAGAACATAATTCAAAGCTAAGCATACCAATTAAGGGTGCAATGCCCTTCTGGGCTTCATATCTTCCCTGGATTTCTGTTTTTATACTTATATTTCACCTATATATTCTTGTAAATATTATAGTTTCCCAATACCATTATTCATCGTGCAGAAAGATTCCTAACCCAAATTGAACATGTTATTAACCCTAACCATACACTGTTCCGTCAATCTAACTTTACAGAAGAGCAGCGACAGAGTTGGTCTTACAATACATGAATGTAGGCGATCTTCCACCTGTTGAGAACGTCAAAGGTCCATGCAGAAAGGATGCCTTGAGAAGATGTGGGCAGCTATGAAAACTTGAGAGAGAAAAGTCATCTTCTATGGCAAACAACCTGGTCAGCATGAAGGGATGTGTATGCATCAGCCTCTCTCTTCTTAATGTAGAGAAGATGGTCCAAACCAGTCCTAGGTGGAGAGCTGTTCCCGGGTGCCCATGGTTTATATACCATTCTAACTTGTGAAAATGTCATAGGAAGTAGGGGCAGCCTCCATATAATGGGACACTTGAAAGCAACTGTTAGGACAAAGTGGTTGCCAAGGAAGTGACCTCATTCAGTTCCTGAAGCATTGACCTACCTCACTTCCTTGGTGATGGAACTCTCTGAACTTGGGATCCAGGATGCCAGGCACCTGGAGCCACTCAAGTCTCAGGCCCAGGGGTTTAACTTGTTTGGATTTACAAAGGAGAGTGTTAGTCTTTCTTGGTACCTTAAGATATGAGGATGGCCAAATACCAGGAGAGCTCTGAATAGGGGCCTTTCCTGAGAAAGCAGGTAGTGGTTGGCCACTGGCTCCTGAAAACTTCACAGAGTTGGGAAAGAAGATCTGAGACAAGACAGGCCATTTCGGGGGAACATACTGTGGCCCACCAGTCAGAGGAAACTCTGGATAGTCACAGAGTTTAATGGGGGAAGGATGTGCCTTCGTGGGTGTGGGTGTGATTTTGTGGTTTTGTCTCATGATCTGAGAATAGGTAGGAAAGGCGTTTTTTTCTTTGATTTGTAGTGGACTGCTTCTAGGAAGACGTTTGACAAGGCGAGTGTTTCTATGTCTGTGTATGCTACTGTGTCCGTGGTTGTAGACATTAGAAAAGAGAATGCAACAATTGATGTGTCCTGTATAGTAGAAAGCTTCCCAGCATTCATCCTGCCCAATTTATGAATGGACTGCCGCTTGCCTTATAAATGGGCAACACCTGCTAACTTCCTAAGTTCCTGTTTTCTTCCTGAATTCTCGCCACTCTCCAGAATAGACTCATGGTTTTTGTCCAAAATATGTACCACCTCCAAGCTCTGTGACATGTCCATGTACTGGATAGCTGGAGGGAATGGCGAGCATCTCAGAAAACTCAGATATCAGTGTGACCAGGAAAGTCTCAGTGGAGAAACGCTGCTTTCTACTTTTTCTTACCTATTGTTCTGTTGCCCTGAATGTCAGGAAGGTCTTTGCCTCAGGCCACCGCTTTGTGAACCCTGAAGAAAACAGTTTTCAAATGGAAATGAATGGGCATCACCTGTGGCTCTTTGCTTAATTGCTTTGGAAAAGGATGTGTCTGAATCAGCCTCTTGGCCCTGTGTGAGGCTGTGGCTTAGATTCTCAGCACCTGATTAATCCAAAGACAGATCCCATGTGTGCATCCAAAACCAAAATTGCCAAAAGAGCAGTTATTGTGAATGAAGTCTCTTGACTTCATTTCTAAGGTTCCTGAGGCCCATCAAGTGAGAATAGACATCCTTTGGGTAAAATGAGTTCTTCAAAGCACTGTGGAGGCTAGCCCAGAGGTTTTTGGTTTGTCTCATGACTAACAATCATATAAAGAATCTATACCTGACATTCAGTAGGCCTCAAATTGGAGATGCAGAGCAGTATTAACAGCAGGCCTATTTGATCACTCCTGGTTCACAAGAAGGGTTTCCAGGCCACCCGGACTTTAGGCAAATGAGCGGCAAGGGAGCTTATTTTTCACACCGTCTTGGGCTGCACCCCTCATGGAAAACTCCAGCCAGAAGTTATGATGAGTGTCTATATGTAAGAAGATGAGGGCCCTGTGGGTGTGTTTTGGTTTTCATTGTGGTCATTTTTGTGGCTGAGTTCTGGAACTGACCTCAGAGAAGTACTGCCATGAAATGTGTTGGGATTTTAGAAGGCCACGCATCAGAATCGCCCTTGGAAACTGAGATAGAGGTCCAGGGAGGCTTTCCACAGGGCACTGGGAATCTCAGCCAGGATATCACATGATTTTATTCTTAAAGACTTCGCAGCCAAAGTTGAGAGTCTAAACACACATGGACCTCACATTGTAGACCTCAGTGATCCTGGCTTCATGTGAACTTTTGGCCACTCTTTGGGAAGCTTGCCTGTGAGTGTTCTCCAGAGATTTCATTGAAATGAGCTTCCTCACCATATAATGTTTACTGCATGAATTGAAACCCACAGTAACTCCAACTTCATCCTTCAAAAATGGCTAAATAAATACCATCAAATTTCTGAAATTCCCAGACCAGGTGGCACTGGAGAACCTTTGGATATCCTGTTGCTGATCATGAGTGAAAGAATTCCCCACACAAAGACACTTCGCTAGGAGAATTCCAATTTTATTGCAAAAAGCTGTGTGCTTACATAGAACTAAAGGGGTGATGGTAGGGCTTAGATAAATGGCAGGGCACCAATTTATTGGCAAGTTCTTTCAGATATCAGCTCCGGAGCCAAGGAATTAGTTCTCATTGGGGCTAAGGTTCCCCGCCAGAGAGATTTGAAATTGGCGCCGACGGGAGAGTTCACACGGGCGGGAACTTTTTGCATCACTGCAGAAAAGAGGAAGGTAGGAAGAAAAAGTCCTTAGGCACCATGTTGGGGTTTTTACTCTGGGGAATGGCTGCCGTTTATACTTTTCCCAACATTGCTCCCTTTTTGTTTTCTTAGGGAGTGTGGCGTCGTTGGTCAGATCCGGCTGCTTCTTGCTGTTTGGGGGCACTGTGGGGCCTAGAATGGGAAGTGGAGGAATTCTCGGGGTCAGGTCTGGGGATATCATGGCAGCCAGAAAGAAAACCCAGTGGCTACAGACAGCTACTTCCATAGGGGTGAAGTCTATGAAAGTTCCCTGAAGCCTCAAGTTGTCGATGGCATTGAACCAGTCCTGGATGGAGGAGTTTGTTGGTATCAGTCACTGGTCCTGTTTCAGAGACTCTGGGAAATACTGGAAGCGTTGCCTGGACATGGCATCACCAGCACCTGAAGAAGATCAGAGCGAATAAAAACAGAATTAAGATAAAAATTAAAGCAAAGGTCAATTTTTGGCAGAAGTACCATGTTGGGGGACTGACAGAGAAGAGGCCAAGGGCCATGAGGAAACTTAGAAGGACATAAAGACTCATTAATCCAGGATGGCAGATTAAAAGGTTCTCCGAGCTCGTTGTCTCTCACCGTCTGATGTCCGTTGCATTCCATCGTGCCTGGTAGTGAGCTTCAGCACTGAGTGAACTGTTCTCTTGGAGATGTTGGGGGTTCATCAGTCATCAGAGGCTGCTAGTGCCTAAGCAAAAGCTGGTTGAATGTTTGATTAGAAATTTTTTTTCAGTTGGGTTTGAAGGCACTTCATTATGCAGGGCAAGAGAGCACAAAAAAGGAGCATCCCAATAAGGGGCCCCAAGATTGGTAGTAAGTACATGGCAAGAAAGGATTGGAAGCAATTGGGTTGATAATTCCTGCAATTTAACAACATTTTTTTCTATTAGGCCAGATTCATTAACATAATGACAACATTCCTCTCTGAGGAACAGGCATGTTCCCCCTTTTTCTTCAATGAGAAGATCAATTGCCCTTCGGTTCTGTAAAGCCAGTTGTGCCAATGAAGTAACCGTCACTGCAAGGAGCCCAGAAACTGAGCAGTGTTATCAAGTGCTTCCTGCAGTTTTTGTTGCAGGTCATTGGATGCCCATTGAGCATGACCTACAGCTTCACCAGAGATTTCGAGACTCGCCGCTGAGGTTGTTAATGTGAGGCCTACCAGAACCGGCAGAAAGACTGCCCTAAGGGTGCAGGAAGGTAGGGCTACCTGTCGGAATTCGATGGGAGTATACAAAGACAGCTGAGGAACTACCGTAACCAAGAAACAGATGCCAGAGACATTGATCGTTGAGGTACTTATAGACCCGTTACACCAGAGAAAATGTCCAGGTTTCATAAATCAGGGCTCGATGGGGTGCTAAAGCTCAAGGAACAAATGGGTAAAGAATTCATTATTGTCAGGTGGAAACAGATGAAAGGAAATAAAGTATTGGTGGAACAACTTTCCCATAGTGGGATACGTGTCACATGTAGGGGTTTTCCTTTCTTAGAGAAATTGTAGGTTTTTGCTGAAATATTTCCTGCCGCTAATGGGACCGCTGCTAGAAGTGGACGACTAAGTGAAGCACAGAGAAAGAACTGAGAAGTAGGCACAGAAAGAGGGGTGGAGTTTAATAATCAAAGAGTTTGGTGTAGCAAATTGAGCTATGTGGGAGGGGGACCTGAGGGGGTTGAAGGCTCTGAATCCTCTTTAAATGAGCTATGGATAAGATCTCGAAGTTTTGATTCTGACTCCTTAATGTGTTCGACTACCTTTATGGTTGCCTTAGGTGGCGTAATCAGGGTGTGGCCAACAGTCATCCACATTGTGGGTCTGGCTGAGGTTGTCCGAGCATAGACAGCAAACTCAACATAGTCCCAACGTTTGGCCTTGGGGTCAGGTATATCTAAAGTATACCATCCATTGTTATTGGATGAAGAGCCTTTATGCCACTTTAGGTAACTAGAAGTCCACCCTTCATGGTAACCAAGTGAGTGGTAAGAATAGCTACCACGTTCATGATGGAACCTGCATGACTTATAGGGGCACCCATTATATATCTCAGGCCACCAATGACAATAGTCTTTTGTTTGATCAAAAAGGAAGCAAATGAAAGGCCAGTTCCAGCTACCAGGCACGAAGGTCCTTGAAGGTGACAATTTTAGGGAAATAGATGTGCAGTTGTGGATGAAGCAAGCAGTTGCATCCACTGCGTGGACATTCTGCATGCCATGTTCTGAGTATCATTCCCGAAGAGTGAAAAAATACATTGTAGCAGAGGAGGGTAGATACCAGTCCTGACAGAGCACAGAAAATAAGCAGAGCACAAAAAACAAGCAGTTAGAGAAGACTAGGGTGTTGGGAGAGCTCATTGTGCCTTCTTTAAGAGGAATTGTTCTGCGGGGAACACCGTGTTAGCCGCAACTTAAATGGGTGAGATGGGAGTGGAGAGCAGGAGTAAAGGGGAGGTTCAGGAGGTGATTCCTGGAGTTCTTCTGGGGTGGTCCTGTCGTCATCAGGTGGGCCTCTTGGTTATATGGCTTCAACCTAGATATGTGAATCCAAGGGGTGAGACAGTTGTCTGATAAGGAGAGTTAGGTGGAGTTGGGGGTACAGAGAATGACAGGATAGGGGCCTTCCCATTTTGGGGCAAGAGGCCCGTTCTCCTCTGGGGTATTATAATAGACTAGACTCCCAGCTGTTAAGGTAGGAGTGTTTGGAGTGGGGACTGGGTCCAGAAGAAGCCAGTCCTGATATTTCCAGAGTTCCGAGCGAAGATAAAACAAGAGAGGCAAAGACAAATCTCGGGTGAGAGGTCCTTGTGAAATGACCAACTCAGGGGGGATAAGAGGTCTTGAATACCTTATCTCAAAGGGAGACAGTAAAGATGGTTTCTTAGGTAGAGCTCTGATTCGAAACAAATCCAAGGGAAGGAGTTTGACCCAGTCTAAGTTTAATTAAATTGTCAATTTGGTAAGGACTTCCTTTAGAGTACGATTTACCCTTTCAACTTTCCCTGAAGCCTGAAGGTGATATGGACAGTGAAAATGTCACTTGAAGGAGAGGGCTTGAGAGACCTTTTGTGTGATCCTAGAAATAAACTCAGGGCCATTGTCAGATTGGAGGAAAGTGGGCATTCCAAACCTGGGGATGATGACTGTCAGAAAGATTGAAGCTACAGTGGAAGCCTTTTATTGGAAATGGGAAATGCCTGAACCCAACCAGAGAATGTGTCCACAAAGACAAGGAGGTATTTAGTGTGCCATACTTTGGGCATGTTGGTGAAGTGTACCTGCCAGTCAGCAATGGGAATGTGTCCCCGGGCTTGGTGGGAAGGGAAAGGTTTGGGCCTTAAAAAAGTATGAGGGTTGGTCCGCTGACAGATCTGACAATTAGAGGCTATATTCTGTAGCATGGCTTTGTCAGAGGGGGTGAGGGAGAAGAAGCTCTGTAAAAAGAGGGTCAAAGACTGAGAATCGGAATGGAATAGAGTATAAAGGAACTTGAAAAGATCCTTGTTCTTACTGGAAGAAGTAGTGGCTTCAGATGAGATGTCTAAAGTGGCCATTATATGTCCCCCAATGGGGGCAATAACTGCAAGTGGTGGCAGCCATTCGTGCCGCCTGGTCAGCTTTGGTATTGCTCTCAGTGATAAGAGAGCCATCCTTCTGATGGGACCTACAATGGACAACTCCCAACTGGGTGGGAAAGTGGGAGGCCTCTATCAGATTGCTTATAAGAGCCGAATTAGTGATCACATTACCTTTGGTGGTAAGTAGTCCTCGCTCCTTTCATATTGCAGCATGGGAAAATAAGATATGGAAGACATATTTTGAGTCAGTATAAAGGGTGAGGGATTTGCCTTGTGCTAGAAGGCAGGCACGAGTGGCTGCTATGAGTTCAGTCTGCTGGTTGGTAGTTCCTGAAGGTAGAGCTTTGGCCTCTATAATCTCAGTGGCTGAAACTCCAGTGTATCCAGAGTAATGAGTGCCATTCTGCCTAAAGAAACTGCCATCAGTGAACCAGATAAGGTCAGGCTTGGTGAGTGGTCCCTCAGAAATTGAAGAATGACAGGGAAGGAAATCATCTAAGGTTTCCAAGCAATTATGAATTGTTGTGTTAGACGTGGGAGTCATTGGGATCAGTGAGGCAGGGTTCAGTGCAGAGCAGTGGAGGAAAGTAATATTAGGGTTTTCCAGAAATGAAGTGGGGAGCGACAGAACTCTGGATGGAGGAAGGGTTTGAAGGCCCTTATAAACTAAAAGATCCTTCAAGTGATGTGGGGAGTGAATAGTTCAAGGGGCCCCAAAAGTCAGCTTAGAGGCTTCTTTGTGTAAAATTTGTTCAGCAGCCAGAACTTTTAAGCAAGGGGCCTACCCACAGATTGTATGGTCTACTTTATTGGACATATATGCCAGAGGTGCAAATGTAGGCCCATAGTTTTGACCTAAGACCCCAAATGCTTGCTCCCCTTTTTCATGGACATATAGATGAAAAGGTCTTGAAATATCAGGAAGGTGCAAGGCAGGTGCCTTTAAGAGGAGTTGCTGAAGCCTGCAGAAGTGGTAGTTAGGGGAGGAGGCAAGAGATTCACTAGGGGGTCCCTTTGCTAGGTCATACAGGCTTTTGGCTAGAAGAGAATAATTTGGGATCCAGGCCCTAAAATAAATGCTAGTCCTAGGAATGATAGTATTTCGGCTTTCGTATGGGGCACTGGAAGATCAGAAAGGAGTTGCCTCCTATCCAGTGTTATTTCCTTTTTCCTAGGTGTAAGGCAAAAAACAAGATAGATGAGAAAAAACTGGAAAACATGGGCCTTGTGGGGAGACACCCTATATCCCTTGTATGCTAGGAAATTAAGAAGCTGAGCAGTGTGGGATTGAGAGTGTTCCCAAGAGGGACTACATAGAAGAAGGTCATTGACATATTGAAGGAGAGTAGAGTCAGGACAGGTCGGGTGAAAGGATGTGAGGTCCTGGGCAAGAACTTGGCCAAAGAGATGGGGCCTATCCCTGAATCCCTGTGGGAGGACAGTCCAGGTAAGCTGACGAGAATGGCGGGTGTGAGGGTCAGTCCACGTAAAAGCAAAGATATCCTGAGATTCTGATGACAAGGGAATAGAAAAGAATGCATCTTTGAAATCTAGGATCAAGAAGTGGGTAGTAGTGGCATGGATTTGAGAGAGGCAGGGGTAAGTGTTGGGCACTAGCGGGTGGATGGGGACCACAGAGGAGTTGACAAGGTGAAGGTCTTGAACCAGCCTGTAGGACCCGTTAGGTTTCTTAACTGCCAGAATGGGGGGTGTTGAAAGGAGATTGTGTAGGCCTAAGATACCCCTTTCATAATAAATCCTGGATGATGGGTTCTAATCCGAGGAAGGCTGTGGTTGTGAGTAGATATTGTGGTTGACTAATATATCTTGAAGGGTCGTGTAAGACAATATGAATAGGACTTCATTTAGCCATAGAGGGTGTAGTTGTGTCCCAAACCTCAGGGTTAACTGGTTTAGATAGTCGTGGGAGACTGCATGAAGGAGGTGTATTTGCCCCTAGGAACATCATGAGGAAATGAGAGGTAGAATAATGTGGGGTGATATGTGAATGGTGACTTTTAATTGTGAGAGTATGTCATTAAGACATGACGGCCATCTGGGGTTTCTGGGTCGAGTTTTGTGTACTGTTGAAGGGCCTTGGTTAGTCTATCCTGGAAATCTGAAGGTGTTTCCTCCTTCCTTTGAATGACCTCCTGCACCTTTTGAAAGTTAACAGCCTTCTGGGTGACCTTTTTTAGCCCCGCCAAAAGACAGGATGTAAAAAGGTCACGAAACTGTAAGCCTTCACGGGTCTTGTAATCCCATAGGCGATCCTGCTCTGGGACAGCATGAGGGCCTGTGGGGTGGGTAGGATTGGTCCTATGATTTTCATCAGCATGGGCTTGGGCTAGCTCCCAGACTCATTGCCTTTCCTTGGGGAGAAGTGTATTGGCCAAGAGCATGTAGATGTCATGATGAGTGAGGCTACATACTTGCAGGACCCATTGAAACTCCCGAATGTAAGTTGTGGGGTCAGTGGTGAAAGAGCCTAACTTCCTCTCTAGCTGAGTAATGTCCGACATGGAAAACGGAACGTGGACTCTGATGACACCCTCGGGACCAGCTACCTCACGAAGGGGTGCAATTGTCTTGGGGGTGGGAAGGAGTCCCTTAGACCTGGTAACAGGAGGACTGAAAGAGGAAGGCGGTGAACAGGAAGGAGAGGGAGAGGAAGGGAGTGTCTCTGTGGAGGAGGAGGAGGTGGAGCAGGCAGAAGAGGGCGGAGGAAAGAGGGATGAAACGGAAGGCGGAGGATCCATGGAATTAGGCAGAGGAAGAGGAAGGTATAGCGGGAGAGAAGGGGCAGATGGGGCTGGGGGATAAGGTGGGGGTTCATCTGCTTGGTCGAATGAGGAAGAATCTGTGAAGTCAGGAATAGAAGTAGGGGAAGAGAGGGGTTTTCAAGCAAAGAGGACCTGAGAGGGAGGGCAAAAGGAGCAGAGAGCAGGGTGCTGTGTGTGAAGGCTAAAATCTTAAATGCAGGGAATCTCCCTCCACTTTTTCAGATGCTGGCAGTAGTTAAAAAGGTCCCGGAAGAGGTTTGGATCTAAGGAGCCTTCTGGTGGCCAATGATTGCCATTATCCAGTGGATATGTAGGCCAATCATGGGTACAGATTTTGATTAAAAGTTTGGGCTTGATGTCTGGTGTGAGGGAGAGTGTGGCCAGATTTTTTATTAAACATTTGAGAGGTGAGTCTTCAGGTGCAGACTAAGAGGTGCCCATAGTCACAGGGAGAGATGGGAGAGAGAGAGAGAGAGAGAGAGAGAGAGAGAGAGAGAGAGAGAGAGAGAATAGGAGTAAGCAAGAAAGACAAAGAGAAAACCCGGGCTGGAATGGCTTCCAGGAAGCTCAGGGCAAACGGGGGTCAGGTGGGCGTCCCCAAAATGACAAGCCATCACGAGGAAATACAGAGGGCACTACCTGGTCATCACCAGTGAAGTGCGATCTGTGAAACCAAAAGGAATTGGAGCCAAGGGCAACCTGACGTCAGGAAAGTTTTCAACTGCAGCAGAAGAAGTCAGTAATAAAAACAAAACTCTGGCTCTGACAGAATGCAATTCCAGGCCGGGAGTTCAGTTTTCGCAGAGCAGAGAGGCAGCTTCAGCCAGACACAGCAACCCCACAGGATACAGCAACTCTAGCCGGCAGCAGCAGCGGCAGTGGAGCAGGAAAATCCATAAAGCCTCTCGTGTAAACTCAGAAGCCTCATGCGCCAAAAAGAAATGAAACACCAGAGGGTCCACTGCAACTAGTAAAGGTCTTAGTGGGAGGAATTCCCTCTCCCCTACCAGGCATCTGGAGTGTGCCTGACTATCACTGTCACAAAACCAGTGGCAGCCTGAAGGGAGTTGGCGAGCCGGGGTCAGGGGAGGATTACTTACATCAGATCAGTGGTGAGTGCAGAAAGCTGGCGTCTGAAAAGAGCAGACTAGGGCAGAGTGTCTCGGCGGAGTGGGGGACGGGGCTCTTGTTGGAAAGAGCTCACCTGTATCCTCTCACGGGGCACCAGAATGAAAGAACTCCCCATGCAAAGACACTTCACCAGAAAATTCCAATTTTATTGCAAAAAGCTGTGTGCTTATATATAACTAAGGGGGAGATGGAAGGGCTTAGATAAATGGCAGGCAACCCATTTATTGGCAAGTTCTTTCTGATATCACCTCCGGAGCCCAGGAATTTGTTCTCATTGGGGCTAAGGTTCTCCGCCAGTGAGATTTGAAATTGGAGGAGGCGGGAGAGTTCACACGGGCGGGAACTTTTCACGCCACTGCAGGAAAGAAGAAGGTAGGAAGAAAAAGTCCTTAGGCGCCATGTTGGGAATTTTCTCTGGGTTATGGCTGCCGTGTATACTTTTCCCAACAATGAATATACCAGACAGTACCTTGATTGACTGGTTTTCATAAAAATGGTTTTTAACAGAGATGCCAGAAAGTTGCATCCTGCTGAGTAGTGGGCCTAGAGCAATGGTGGGCAGGTGTGTGATAAAACATCTGTGGGGTGGCCATGTGGATCTGCCATTGGCTTCCAAATCGCTTGTGACTGACATGGTGAAGCCAGCAGACCCTTATATGTAAAGGCATCTTGATATATGGAGAAGTTTCAGGACATTGTTCAGAATCAGGTTGCTATAGTCAAGGAGGCAAGCTATGTGGGATAGAAGTCTTGTTCTTTTATTCTCCTGCAGACCCTGACCCACCACACGTTACAGAACTCCCTCCCACACTGTGTCCCAGTTGAAAACCTTGCATATCATGAAGCAAATACAAAACTCCCAGTGCAACAGCAAGAAACACCATGAAAATGGAGGATGACCATATGGTTTCACAGTCCACATGGTAGACATTTAGCCCCCAGTGGCCACAGTTTACCTAAAAAGAGAGAATTCAGCACTGCTGACTCATGTTCATTGAAAAAGAAGAAACCATGTCCTCCAGGTCTCATAGATTCAGTCAGAGCTTTGATGGTCTCACTAGAAAGGAAGCTAAAGCTCCTGACAACAACATATGTTTCAAGTGCCCAACCTCACAGGCAGATTCTCAAGAATTCTCTAGGCCAGTAGACCTCCATGTTTGTGGAGTGTTTACCCTGTCCTTTACTTTTGGAAACTCCTCTACCACTTCCAAGGTTTTGAACTCCTGAGCATATTCCATTCCAGATATGTATTCACAGATTTTCTAACTCTTCTCTTCTAATTGTGTCTTACTTAGGGCAAAGGTATTCTCAAGGCATTGTTCTGGATGAGAGTGGGAAGATTTTTGTGTAGCACATATTTACATACACATTGGATTCATTTTCAAATTTTCCATTCGAAATACTGAACCCCTGATACTAACCCATACCGTACTAGACTCTGACTACAAATCCTAATATGATGGAGAAAAATAACCCAAATAGAATAGAAATACAAGCAGTTCACAGGAGGCACGGTGTATATTTGGTTTTGCCTTTTGCATGATATAGGTTAGGAGTTATAAATCTTGTCAATTTTTTGTTGAAATAGTTCTCCATGTGTTTGGAAAGTTAACAAATATGTGAATTTCTGTTTCCCTTTCTCTGTAGGCTATTCAGCACATGTATTTTCATATGCACATATAGAATCTTACCTGGTATCACACGTACATACCTGTGAGGTGGCTAACTTGGCAGATACAAAGTGTGAGAAGAGATCACTCCTCCTAAACGCTTTTGGAACTGAAAATTCGAACTGTGAGTGAGCTTCCTAGTTGAACAACATTATACATAAATCCATGTTCAGTAAAATTAATATTTTTGGATCTGTAGATGATATATATTTCATGATGAATTTTGATTTGCATATATATTGCTACTTTTTAATGTCTTTGTTTGTGTTTTGTATATATATATATATATATATATATATATATATATATATATATTCTCCAGATTTTTTAAAATATGAAATATATGCATCTTATTATTCACTCCCTACATTTATTCATGTTCATGTATGTGGATTTATAGTAAACTTTTCACAAGATTATTCTCAGAAGTATTCATTCACCTGAAATACATATTTTTTTTCCTAGTTCTGAAAACTAACTTCAGTGACTGTTGCATACAAATCCTAATATTTCTCCAGTAACTGATCCAGTTTAACATTAATGCAAGTAGATTCCTATGGGACATGATGTATATTTTGATGTTAGTTTTTATTCAACACTGGTTCATTACTATTTCTTCAATTTATGCACATCATAGTATATATATTTCATCCAGAAGTTAGTAAATTTGTACGCATTTGTTTCGCTTTCAATCACTTCCTGCTTCAGAACACATGTATTCCTCCATGTTTCTTGACTGGTCTTTTCATGAGACTTCTTCCCAAACACATTATTTTTGATTTCCATAATCACTTTTGAAGCAAAACTCACACACTCTTCATGATAAACCATAACCCTAATATTATTATTAGATGTATAACTCGTTGGAATGAATGTATGTATATCAATATAAGATTTCCTGTATTTTTTCAGATATCAATTCGATCCATTATTTAAAGTTGGAACTAGTTATATTATTTATTCACAGTATGGTCTACTCATGAATTATCTCTATATTCATAGACACAGAGTACACCTATTTGTACACCCAATACTAATTTTATGTCTTCAAAATATTGCTGCAAAAAATGGTGGAAGAAATACTCATGTCTCCTGATCTATATATTCATTTTATCAAAGTAATATTTTGGACACAAAAAGCAAAGGTCATACTTATGATTGTACCAATGTAAAAGTCATTCTAGCATTGGAGGAAGAGACAACCAAGAGACTGTCTCATGCAACAGCAAAGGGTTTATTCGGGGTCCAGAATGCTGGGGCTCAGACCTAATTTGAATAGAGCCTAGAGCCCTTAGAACATCTTAAGCAGAGCTTACATACTTAACTTGGAGAGGGAAGGGAAGGAAGTTTATTGGTGGTTCAGGGCGAATGGACGGTTTGTGTGCAACTGAGTGAGGGATTACATTCTGCAGTTTGGCATTTGGGGACAGCACATTCTGGGAACAAGATTACCAAACAATTCTCAAGATTTCAATAGTGTTTTGTTAAGAATACAGAAAAACAGGAAGTGACAAATACCTATTTTATTAATCTTTCATTCCCCACTTCTTCTTCTGGTTACGTTTAATCATAAAAGTGATCATTGAGGGGTGTCACATTTTATGTCTGCTAGTGGGGTATATTGTTGTCTGATTACCAAAATTTAACTTGTCCAATTTGAGCTTGAAGAAATGAAACTACACGGTGGAGCAAACAGGGTCTAGAGTTAGCAATAATATGATGATTATTAATGGACCGGCCAAAGCTGATAAAAGCGTAGTTTACCAGGGGGACTGTGTGAACGAAGACTGTAACCACCCTTTTGGGGCCTCTCTCTCTAGTTGATGCGCTTTAAGGTGACTTCTCAATTTACTCATAGATAATTTTACAACCAGTATGATCGGAATAAAAACAACATTCTTCCCTCAATACAGCACAATGGCCCCCTTTTCTCATGAAGAGGAGGTCCAACCCTCGCCTTTTCTGTAAAACAACTTCAGAGAGAGATATTAAATATTCCTGTAAGGCTGTGATGGAGGTTTAATATCTTAAAGCTTTGTTCTACTGCTGCTTCTAATTGGGTCATTTGTTGTGTTCCATGGACTACGGCAGTGGTTCCTGTGCCCAGCCCTGCAGCAACTTCTATTCCTAATAGGATGGCTAAAGTGAGGAATACAGATTCCCGGCAGAACCGGGTTGTATGCCCCCCGCTATTTGATCTTAATGAACCTGCATCATGATAGAGCACTCTGGGAAACATCTGCACCATTACATAATTAATTGCACCAGTTGACAATTTTATGAAAACATAAACAATGTTTAAGTATATAGAATAATACTCTTGTTGGTATGGACAGGGCAAGGCACCTAAGATAGCACCGAAAACAGAGAAACAGTCCTATTTGGTTGCAACCGGATATAGAGGGCATTGCTTCTGATGTAATCAATTAATCCCTTGAACCCCAAGTTTAGGTAGTTTTAGAATTTTGTCCCCAATATGTAATGGAAGGGGCTCAGAAGTTCACAGTCTGCAGAAGTCCACAAAAAGCAGTTTTTTTTTTTTGTTTTTTTTTTTTTCCTCTGTTCTGGGCAAGTTAACTTTTTAAGGACACCTAGGAGAGGGAGAGCTTTTTTCTTCTCTTTTTTGTTTTCTCCCTGCCAGCTGTTACCATGGGGTCCAGTTGGTAACTTCTTTATCTTACAAATGTAGCCATCCCTGTGAAGCCCCAGCTCAAGGCCAGAGGCCTTGTTCACATATTTTGTGAAAAATTAGTAAGGGGCTGTCTAGCTTAGGAGTGCTGATTTTTCCAGCCAGTTGCCAAGTAGAACAGGAAACATGAAAAGAGGAAGTTTGTCTACATTGAACTCTTTTATAGGGACTCTTTTGCTGAAAGTCCTAAAGTCAGCCTTGGTGAAGAATTTTGGAGAAGGTCAGTTAAGACTTTTTTGTGGGCCTTTTACAGAGGGGAAAGATGGGGAAGGCGGGGGGAGAGCAGCTACATGGATCTGTGTATGAGAAAGGAGAGATGTAAAAGAATAATGAGAAAGGGGTTTGGGATTTTCCTAGCAACAAAATCGTGAGCAGTAGAACAGGTAGAGCAGAGGGGAAGACGGGAGTGAGTATCCCAAAAAGTCTCTGAGGGACTTTAAATTCTTAGTAACCTGTTTTCAGTGATGACAAAGCAACTTTAAAAGCCATTTTTATTACATCTTGGATAGGGTTCTGAGGGCTCTCCTCAGCTGGTTTGAGCTTTGGTATAGCTGGTAAGAGGACCTGGTGGGACCCGGTGCGGGCACTGACAGAAGAAGAGAGGAGTGAGTTGGTGGAGGGGTGCCTCACTACCTGCTACCTCAGCAAGGGGGCAATTGTCTGAGAACCGAGGTTTGGGTTTTGATCTAGAAATTGGAGGGGAGAAATCAGGTTGCTGAGGTGGGAGTGACAGCAGAGATTCTGGAGCAGAAGGCAGAGGGTGAGGATCTATTGGAGAAGCATAGTTCAGGATGTGAGAGAAGGAGGGAATTGGCCTGCCCATAGGGGAATCTCCTTTCACGCTTTTGAGCACTTGCAGAAGTTAAAAAGGTCACACAGAATTTGAGGATCTAGAGACCCATCTGGGGGCCATCAGTTTTGATTGTCTAATTGGTAATATGGTCAATGCTGTGTACTGAATTTGATGAGGAGTTTGGATTCCACCAGGGAGCCCCTGTATGCTCACATCCCCATGACTTACAGAAGAAGTCGGCTTTTGCCCCACACAGCCATGGCTGTATGTGGTTTTGATAGTCCGCCGGGAAAACATAGTAATCTAGGCTAGCCAACCTGTATCTGGCTCGTGTGTCCCTACATCCATAATGTTTGTTTCCATTATCTATGGTACAGAAGGCATTTAACGGAATTTTAGTGGGATCCTCTTCTTCAGGGATATCCCAATAGGAACGACCTATAACCAGCTGACAAATATCTGGGTGGAGAGATGGCCACCAGGTCCCTAAGGGGGCTGTATGCGAGATAGATCATAGTTCTTGTCTAGTAGGATTTGTGATTAGCCATCGGTGCTCTACGGGCTGATGAGCATTAGGACTACTTGTGGCCAAGGGGAGAATCTATAGCCTTATCCACCTGGTGAATACACCATTTGAAAGGGTTCCCACTCTTTTCCAGTATCCAGCCAGAGTCTGGAGAGGGCGCAGGCTTGAGATGAGAGGCATGGATCCAGCAAGTGATTCCGTCTACATATACCACTGTAGGTGTTATAAGTAGCACCTGGTATGGTCCTTTTCAGCCGGGTTCCAGGGATGACACCTGATGTCGTCTTATGTAGACGAAGTCTCTTACTTGATATCCATGTGGAGTCCCCTCGTCCCCAGGGTGGTAGGCAGTGGCCAGCTGTTTCCACAGGTATCGCTGAGTTCTTTCAAGAGTTTTTAGTCTGTCAAGCAAGTATTTCTTGCATGAAACAGTGCATAAGGCAGGAACATACTCTAATCTTTTATGCCAGTCTCTAAGCTTAATTTCGTTTAGGTCTCTTTAATGGTTATATTTATTTTTTTTTTCCTGTCCTGAGCTCTGGGGTCTATATGCACAATGTAACTTCCAATTAATCCCCAGGGTCCTGGCTAAGCTCTGACTCACCTGGGCCATGAACACCGTTCAATTAACAGACCCTATTACCTTAGGCAGGCCGTGTCTTAGAAAAATATCTTTCAGGATGTACTTGACCACCGTTTCAGCGGTTGTTTTTTTTTTTCTTTTATTTCTTTTTTTTTGTGAGAAAGGATTCAATCCATCCTGAAATTGTATTTACAAAGACTAAGAGATATTTAAGTCCATACCTTGCTGGCTTAATTTCAGTGAAGTCCACTTTCCAGAATTGTCCTGGTCTGGTTCCTCGTAGGTGCTTTCCTGCAGGAAGCTTGGAAGTGTAAGCATTAACCAATTGACAGAACCGACAGGCTTTTGTGAGTTATTTCCTTTCACTGTGAGTGAGTTAGTCGAAATCTCTGTTCCTGATCCTTCAGGAATGCCTGCAGTTTCTTTGAACCAAGGTGAGTAAGTTGATGTACATTTTTAATGTAGTGTAGGGCTTTCTGAAATTTCAGGCTGGGCTCAGTGAAGTTGAGGAGTTCAGTGTCAGTGTTTTAAATGTTATAAAAAGCTTGCTGGTGCTAAAGGGTCCATTGGAATTGGGCATCCTCATTTAACAGAGGGTATAAAGGAGCCGCAAAGAACACAAACCCAGGTATCCATAACCTGCAAAAGCCAGCAGTCCCAAGAAACTCTCTGTGTTGTCCCCTGTTAGATGGCAGTGGTATCTGCACAACAGTTTGTTTTCTGGGCTCAGTGAGCCATCATTTACCGCCCCTAATGGAATACCCCAGGAAGATTACTTCTTGCTGGCAAATTTGGGCCTTTTTGGCCGAAGCTCTATACCCGAGTTCAGCAATTTCAGATAATTTTGCTTGGGTCCCAGACTCACAGTTTTACTTGGTGTTGGCAGCCAGTAGCAGGACATCCACATATTGAAGCAGAGTGACTTTGGGGTGCGTAGTTCTGAAGTTGTTGAGATTTCTGTGGAGGGCTGAATCAAAGAGAGTGGGGGAATTTTTGAACCCCTGTGGGTGTCTAGTCCAAGTTAGTTGACCAGACGTTCCAGTTTCTGGGTCTACCCAGTCGAAAGCAAACAGAAACTGACTATCTTTATGCAGAGTCAAGCAAAAGAAAGCATCTTTTAATTCCAGAAGAGTATACCATTTTCACTCAGCTACAGCAAACGGTTTATTGGGGGTCCAGCATGCTGGGGCTAAGAGCTCACATGAAAAGAGTAGAGAGCCCTGAGAACAGCTTAAAGAGAGCTTATATACTTTTCTTGGAGAGGGCATGGAAGGAAATTTTTGATGGGTCAGGGTGAGTGGGTGGTTTGCATGCAACCAGGTGAGGGAGTACATTCTGCAGTTTGGCAGTTGGGGACAGCACATTCTGGGAACAAAATTAGCAAACAGTTCTCAAGATTTCAACAGTGTTTTGTTAAGCATACAGAAAAACAGGAAGTGACAAGTACCTATTGTATTAACCTTTCACCAAAGCAAAATGCAAAGTGAGCATGGAATACTAAAATCAACCATGTCCAGATTGCCTAATGCTCTGAAATGTCAATCCTATTGGTGTCTACATATTTGTTTCTTCCTAAGATTATACATTCAACTTCAACCATGTTGAAAATGTCTAATCCTATCACTCACCTTATACTTTGCCTGATTTTCTAATGTCTCTATTGATATCTTTTTCCTACATATTTTCTCCAGTTCATCATTGTGAATGACTTTTCACATGTGCTAATATTTACATTCACTCTCTAAACGAAACAATATTGCTAATGAACTTTTGGTCCGATTCCTATACTCACCTTTTTTACTAAACCTACCGACTATCTTTCTAATCCTACGGACTATTCATTTTTGACTGGATGTTCTCTTCTACATTCAATCATCCAAGGTACAAGGTCCTATGAAATTGCATATCGATTTATCTGAGACATCTGTGCAGAACATAATTCAAAGCTAAGTATCCCACTAAAGGGCCCAATGCCCTTCAGGGCTTCAAATCGTACCTAGATTTTCTGGTTTCATACTTATATTTCACCGATATATTCTTGTGAATATTGCAGGTTCCCAATACCATTATTCATTCCGCAGAATGATGCCTAACCCAAATAGAATATGTTATTAACCCTAACCATACACTGTTCTCTCAATCTAACTTTACAGAAGAGCATAGACAGACTTGGTCTTACAATACAGGCATGTAGGTGATCTTCCAATTGCTGAGAACCTCAAAGGTTGATGCAGAAATGATCCCAGGAGAAGATGTAGGCAGATATAAAGGACCTGAGAGAGCAAAAGTCATCTTCCATTGCAAACAACCTGGTCAGGATGAAACGATGTGTCTGAATCAGCCTCTCTCTTCTTAATATAAAGAAGATGGACCAAACCAGCCCTGTGTGGAGAGCTTCTCCTCGGTCCCAATGGTTTATATACCATTCTAACTTGTGAAAGTGCCACAGGAAGTAGGGGCAGCCACTATCTAAAGGAACCCTTGGAAGCCACTGTTAGGACAAAGTGGTTGCCAAGGCAGTGACCTCATTCCGTTCCTGAAGGAATTGACCTAAGTCACATCTTTGGTGATGGAACTCCCTGAACTTGTTATCCAGGAAGCCAGGCACACAGAGCCAGTCCCAGTCCCAGTCCCAGTTGGCTCACTTGTTTGGATTTACCAAGGACAGAGTCTGTCTTTCTTGATACCTAATGATTTGAGGATGGCCAAATGCAAGTAGAGCTCTGAAGACGGGCCTTTCCGGAGAAAGCAGGTAGTGGTCAGACCAGGCTCCTGACAACTTCACAGAGTTGTACAAGGAGACCGGATCTGAGACAGGACAGGCCATTTCGGGGGAACATAGTATGGTCCACCAGTCAGAGGACACTCTGGAAAGTCACAGACTCACTTGGGGGAAGGAGGGGCCTTTGTGAATGTGGGTGTGAGTTTGTGGATTTGTCTCATGTTCTCAGAATAGGTAGGAAAGTCAGTATGTTTGGTTAGGAGTGGACTGTTTCTAGAAAGTCGTTTGACAAGGTGAGTGTTTCTATGTCTGTGTATCTCACTGTGTCCGTGGTTGAAAACATTAGAAATAAGAATTCATCAATGGATGTGTCCTGTCTAGTAGAAAGCTTCCCAGCATTCATCCTGCCCATTTTAGGAATGGATTGCAGGTTTCATTATTGATGGGCAACACCTACTATCTTCCCAAGATCCTCTTTTCTTCCTGAATTCTGGCCACTCTCCAGAATAGGCTCATGGTTTTGTGTCCAAGATATGTATGACCTCCAAGCTCTGTGACATGGCCATGTACTGGATAGCTGAAGGGAATGCGAGCATCTCAGAAAACTCAGATATCAGTGTGACCAGGAAAGTCTCAGTGGGGCCTTTTGCTAACCTATTTGCCTGTTGCCATGAATATCAGGAAGGTCTTTGCCTCAGGCCAGCCCTTTGTGAATCCTGAAGAAAACTGTTTTCAAATTGTAATGAATGGGCATCACCTGTGGCTCTTTGCTTAAATGCTTTGTAAAGGGATGTGTCTGAATCTGCCTCTTTGCCCTGTGTGAGGTAGTGGCTTAGATTCTCAGCACCAGTTGGATCTAAAGAAAAATCCAATGTGTGCATCCAAAACCAAAATGCAAAAAAGATCAGTCATGGTGTATGAAGTCTCTCACCTTCCTCTTTTAGGTTCCTGACGTCCATCAAGTGAGAATAGGTATCCTTTGGGACAAATGAGTTCTTTCAAGCCCTGCAGAGATGATTGGGTTTTCTCATGACTCCAAATCACATGAAGAAACTATACCTGACAGTCAGTAGGCCTCAAATTGGAGAAGCAGAGCAGTATTAACGGCAGACCTATGTGATCAATCCTGGTTCACAGAAAGGGTGTCCAGGCTACCCTGTGGTTAGGCAAATGGAGGGAAAAAGACCTTATTTTGGAAACTCTCTTAGGCTGTGACATTCATGGAAACATCCAGCCAGAGGTTATGATGAATGTATATATGGAAGAAGATGAGGGCCTTGGGGGAGTGTTTTGGTTTTAATTGTGGTCATTTGTGTGGAGTTTGGAAGAGATGACTGGGTCCACCTGGGCTTGAACTCTGATGTGATTCCCCTCAGAGACTGAGTTCTGTAACTGACCTCAGAGAAGTAATTGCTTTGGAATGGGATATGTCTTAATCAGCCTCTTGGCCCTGTGTGAGGCTGTGGCTTTGATTACCAGCACCGTAAGGATCTAAAAAAACATCCCATGTCTGTTTCCAAAACCAAAATGACCAAAATTGCAGTCATTGTTGATGAAGTCTCTCGCCTTCCTTTGTAAGGTTCTGAAAGAATAAAAGAAATTGAAATTGAAACGTAAAGAACCAGGTTCTGTAAAGTATCCAGGCTGCACTCAGAGCCTGAAATTCCTGTGGCAGTTAAGACAATTGCTGGAACTGCCCTTTAGATGTGTGTTGAAATCTTCCCTGACCACCTAGTTACTTAACAACCTCTTCTCAAAAACCGTGCAGCTCAGCACATATACATCTCAGTGCTTCAACCAATCATTTTAAATGTATACTCCTTCTCAGGGCTAACCAATAACACCCTGCCTGAACTATTCCCACCAATGAATGTGCAAATCATGTTTTAGAGTTGTTATTTGATTTTCCCACGGTATACGGTGATTTGCTAAAGGAAGCTATGATGTATGTTAAGTCCCTGCCCTCTCTAAAGAATGTATATAAAATCTGCTCATGTTGTTCTCGGGGCTCTTTGTTCCTTGCTCCTCTGAAGTGAGCTCTGAGCCCCAGCATGCTGGACCCCCAATAAACCCTTTGCTGTTTCATGAGAAATTCTCTTGGTGGTCTTTTCCTCCGACGTTCGGCCCACCTTTTCATCTGGAGGCCCTAGCTGAGAAATCCAGCAGTGACGAAAAAAAGACACCAACGGACTCCTTTCAGAGTAAGTAAGGTGCCTCTTTCTGGTTTCAGGTTTCAGGTTAGGGCTTGGCAAAATGGCTGTCGGTGAAGAACATTAGCTCTCTGCGACGGTGGCTGACAGATGTGTCACAGAGCCACAGGCCACGTCCCTGGGGGAAACTCCAGAGGACTCGGGAAATAGAGGATTAGTAGTTTCCTCAACTCGGTTATTTTTTGCTTCACGATTCGGTTTTCCAGCCCATCAGGTTTTGCTGGCTACTCAGTTTTGTTCATTGTCAGGAACTCATGTTGAGTTTACTGTCTGTCTTTATTGTCTAACCCATCATGTTTTGCCAGTTACTCAGTTCTAATCTTTGTCTTGGACTCATGTTAAAGGTTTACTGTTTGTCTTTGTCTGTGTCATGTTTGTGTATTCACTGTCCCTGTTTGAGTAACTCCCATTATGGGACATTATGGGACAAAGCACTTCCATGCCTCTGTCCCTTAACCTTGATCATTGGACTGATGTCCGCTCAAGTACCAAGAATCTTTCTTTTTCAGTAAAATGCCGGACCTGGCAGACTCTCTGTGCTTCAGAATGGCCCATCCTAGGAGTCGGATGGCCCCCAGAAGAATCCTTCCACTTCCCTCTAATCCGAAAAGTCAGAGATATTGTCTTTCACCGGGGCCACGTGGCCACCCAGATCAACAGCCATATACCCCTTGCCCCACGATCCTATCATTCCAACATTCTGCTCCTCCCCCTCTTCCCTCCATTCTGAGTCACAAGACTGGACACTCCTCTCTCTCCTTATCCTCTACCCTCGCTCCCCAACCCACAACATGTTCCAGATGATCCTCCCGCCGCTGACTCAGCCTCTCCGCCGCTAGAGGCAATTGGGCCAGACCCAAGCCCTCCAGGGGACTTCCCCGCAGCAGCAGCAGCCCCTGCTCCCCTGAAGGAAGCTGGGCCACCTAAAAAAACCCGCAGGAGATGGATAATAGAAAACTCGGAAGCCCCTGTGATGCTCCCTCTCCATCCCTACGGGCCCATGAACCGACCCAACTGGGACCCCAACACCTTTAAATGTAGGTAGCATCTGTCCACTTATCGCCGTTCTCTAATAGTGGGTCTCTGAGCGGCCGCCAGAGGGCCGACTAATTTGTCCAAGGTAAGAGAGATTATCCAAGGGCCTAATGAGTCTCCTTCTATGTTTCTGGAGAGAATTATGGAAGCCTATAGGAAATATACTCCTTTTGATCCTCAGGCAGAAGACCAAAAGGCATCTGTTGCAATGGCCTTTATCGAGCAGACTGCCCTAGATATTAAGAGAAAGTTACAACGTCTAGATGGATTATAAGATATGACCTTAAGAGATTTAGTCAGAGAAGCTGAGAAAGCATATTATAAGAGAGAAACTAAGGAGGAAAGGGAATAGAGGAGAGAGAGAAGGAAAGGGAACAAAAGAAGGAGGAAAGAAGCAAATGGCAGAGTAAAGCATTGCCTAAGGTTCGGGTCACAGCAGCAAATAGGCCAGAAGTTAAAAAGCAGGGATACATTAAGGGTTACCTGGGCCCACGCCAAAGGCTGCCCCTGGCCTCAAATCAATGTGCCCACTGTAATAAAAAAGAACACTGGGCCAAAGAGTGCCCCCAAAAGAAGCAGCCACGCCAGCCCGCCGTGCTGACTCTAGAAGAGGACTAGAAAATTCGGGGCTCAGATCCCCTTCCCCAGCTCATAGTAACATTTGAAGTTGAGGGGAACACAGTGAACTTTGAAGTGATTACAGGAGCAGTATACTCAGCCCTTAAGACTTCACTGGCCCCCCTATCAATTAAATGGTCCCTAGTTCAAGGGGCTAATGGCAGTAGATATCGGGCTTGGACAACTAAGATGAACATGGACCTCGGAAAGGGAAAAGTCCACCACTGTTTCCTAGTAATTCCAGAATGCCCGGCCCCATTGATGGGCAGGAATCTGCTTACCAAACTCCGGACTAGAATAACCTTTAAACCTAATGGTCCCCAAGTGGAGGTTCTATAGCGTTCAGTATAAACTCCCATAGTCACATCTTTGACTATGTCAGTAGAAGATGAACATCAACTCTTTGCGCCCCATAGGACTAATCAAACAGGCAAACTACCCCATAAATGGATAAAAGATTATCCTAATGCCTGGGCAGAAACTGCTGGGTTAGGTCTAGCCATCAACAACCTCCAATAGTAGTAGAATTAAAAGCCTCTTCGTCTCCAATTAGTGTTAAACAATATCCTCTAAGCAAAGAAGCTAAGGATGGGATAAGGCCCCATATTCATAAATACCTGGCTCTTGGGGTCCTAAGGCCCTGTCAATCAGCCTGGAACACCCCCCAGTACCAGTAAGAAAGCCAGGAACTGGGGACTACCGTCCTGTTCAAGACCTAAGAGAGATCAACAACAGAGTGCAGGACATTCACCCCACAGTACCCAATCCATATAATTTGCTTAGCACTCTGAATCCGTAGCGGAAATGGTACACTGTGCTGGACTTAAAAGATGCTTACTTCTGCTCGCCTCTACATAAGTACTGTCAGTTGCTGTTAGCTTTAGAGTGGATAGACCCAGAACCTGGAACATCTGGCCAACTAACCTGGACTAGACTCCCACAGGGGTTCAAAAAATCCCCCACTCTCTTTGATGAAGCCCTCCACAGAGACATCAATGACTTCAAAACTGCACACCCCGAAGTCACCCTACTCCAATAGTGGATGATCTTCTACTGGCAGCCGACACCAAGGAGACCTATGAGTCTGGGACCCAAGCACTATTATTCGAGCTTGCTCGGCTTGGATATAAGGCTTCTGCCAAAAGGCCCAAATTTGTCAGCAAGAAGTAATCTTCCTGGCTTATTCTCTCAGGGGTGGCAAACGATGGCTCCCTGAGCCCAGAAAAAAAACTGTTGTGCAGATACTGCCCCAATCTAATAAGAGAAAACTCAGAGAGTTTCTTGGGACTGCCAGCTTTTGCAGGTTATGGACTCCTGGGTTAACATCTTTGACTGCCCCTTTATACCCGCTGATAAAGGGGGATGCCCACTTCCAATGGACCCCTGAGCACCAACAAGCTTTTGATAATTTCAAAAAAAGATGCTGCTATCTGCTCCGGCCTTAGCACTCCCAGATGTAGAAAACCCTTCACTCTCTACATCGAGGAAAAGAAAGGAATAGCACGGGGAGTGCTCACTCAGTCTTTTGGACCTTGGAAAAAGCCGGTAGCGTATTTATCCAAAAAACTGGACCCAGTGGCTAGCGGGTGGCCCCATTGCTTAAGTGCTATAGCAGCGGCAGCCCTTCTAATAAAAGATGCTCATTAATTAACGTTGGGACAGAAGCTAACCATTATATCCCCCCATGCCCTGGAGAGCATGATCTGTTAGCCTCCAGAGAGGTGGCTATCAAACTCCAGAATAAACCACTACCAGAGCCTCTTGCTTGACAAAGACAGAATAACGCTGGGACCCCCTGCTCCACTCAACCCAGCTACACTGCTGCCAGAAGAATCATCAGGACCCATCACTCATGAGTGTCAACACATACTGGCAAGGAAACCAGTATACAACAAGACTTGAAGGATCAGCCACTGCCTCGCCCTGAAGTCGTATGGTTTAAGGATAGCAGCAGCTTCCTCCAAGATGGTAAGCAGCGGGCTGGAGCAGCAGCAGTTAGCAAAACTAATTTCATCTGATACTCTGGTCTCCCAGAAGGGACATCAGTCTAAAAAGCAGAACTGATTGCCCTTATGAAAGCATTGGAACTAGCAACAGGCAAAAGGGCCACCATATAAACTGTTAGCCACTATGCATTTGCCACTGTTCATATGCACGGGACTATTTACCAACAATGGGGACTATTAACCTCTGCCGGGAAAGAAATAAAGAATAAAGATGAGATCCTCCACCTTCGCTCAGCAGTGCAGGGCCATAAGGAACTAGCTATAGTGCACTGTCCAGGGCACCAGAAGAGAAACAATCCCGTGACATTTGGAAACAGAAGGGCAGATGAGGAAGCTTAATTGGCAGCCCTAAACGGAGTGACTCTGTTAACTTTTTTCACACTGGGGGGAACAAAAATCAGGAGACTTGGCCGCCCCGGAACATTCAGGCAACTTATCATCTGAGGAGACAGATAGAGAACTCTGGGACCCTACAGAGCCAAGTTTACAATTTCAAAAAGCCCACCTTTATATCAAAGATGTACACCAGCTCAACCACTTAGGCTCAAAGAAGTTATAAGCACTCTTAAAGGACCGAATAAAGGACTTATTATTGACTGACTCACAGAGGAAAAAAATAGCTGAGCTGGTGACTAGAGCTTTTCAAGTCTTCCAATTAGTTAATACTTTCCCATCCAAGAGTCCTGCAGGGATGCGCATACGAGGAACCAGACCAGGACAATTCTGGGAAGTGGACTTTACTCAAATTAAGCCAGCAAGGTATGGACTTAAATATCTCCTAGTCTTTGTAGATACTTTTTCAGGATGGGTCAAAGCCTTCCCCATGAAGAAAGAAACAGCTCAGATGGTGGTCAAAAAGATCCTAGAAGACAGTTTTCCAAGGTTCGGCCTGCCTAAGGTAATAGGGTCTGATAACGGACCGGCATCCATGGCCAAGGTAAGTCAGGGATTTTCCAGGACCCTGGGGATTAATTGGAAGTTATATTGTGCTTATAGACCCCAGAGCTCAGGACATATAGAAACGATGAATAGAACCATCAAAGAGACTTAACGAAATTAATCTTGGAGACCGGCATAAAAAATTGGACTATGCTCCTCCCTCATGCACTTTTTCATGCAAGAAATACCCCTCCGCCTCTTTGTGTAACCTCACCCCTTATGAAATTCTCTACGGTGCCCCTCCTGCATTAAGGGACCTAACCCCAACTCTGAGATTAATGATTCCTTCAACACCCCCTTGCTAGACAGACTTAAAGCCCTTGAACAAACCCAGCACCCAGCGATACCTGTGAAAACAGTTGGCCACTGCTTATCATCCTGGAGACGAGGGAACTCCACATTGATATCAAGTGGGAGACTTCGTCTACATGAGACAGTGTCAGGTGTCATCCCTGGAACCCTGCTGGAAAGGACCATACCAGGTGCTGCTTATAACTCCTACAGTGGTGAAAGTGGATGGGATCACTTCCTGGATCCATACCTCCCATCTCAATTCTGCGCCCTCTCCAGACTCTGGCTGGAAACTGGAACAGACTGGTAACCCTCTCAAGTTGCATGTCCGTGGTGTGGGTAGGGCTATGGATTCTTCCCCTGACCACCAGCAGTCCTAATCCCCATCAGCCTGTTCAGCAACAATGGCAAGTTTTATAAATCCTACTGGGCAAGTAGTGTGGTCTATTTCACATACAGCCCCCTTATGGACTTGGTGGCCATCTCTCCACCCGGATATTTGTCAGCTTGCCATACGCCTCTCTGACTGGGATCTCCCTGACATAGTGGACCCCACACAGATGCCACTCAAACCCAAACCAGGGCAACATAGACCAACTTACCCCATGAATTATTGATGTCATCTCCCCCAGCTCAGGTGTAAACTAGCCAGTCTTGTGTATTAAGTGTGCCCAGCTGATTTCTGAAGTCACAAACAGGCCCAAACCTGTGGAGGACCCAGTGACTTTTATTGTAGATCTTGGGGTTGTGAACACACGGGACCTACATTGTGAAACGCAAACTCCCCAGACAGTATGATTTGGGTAGGATGAAATGACATCTGGATTGATCCCAATAAATGTGCCGCTATCCAAGTGGTGTCAAAAACTTGCTGTGGAAAAAATAGTCTATGTTACCCCCTCAATATAACTTTCACTTCCAAAGGAAGGGGCTACCTCAGAACAACATGGCCTATGGGAAATACTTGGGGAATGCGATTCTATATTAATGGCCCTGGTTATGCCTTTGGTCTCTGGTTCACCATCCGGCTTAAAAAGGAAGAAAATCCCACAGCAATAGGGCCCAATCCCCTCAAGTCAGGAATTAAGCCTCCTCAACCTCCCATGCCTAGATCTACCAAAACCCCTCTACCATCTTATACTTCGCAGTTTCCATCTTTGCCTACTTCCCCAGTCCAGAGTACAGCTGACTCCTCCCCCTGGGAACTAATTAAAGGAACCTTTATGGTACTGAACTCCACACAGTCAGAACTCCTTGCCTTTCAGCCCAGGTATTTGACAGCTCTGTACATTATTGTATAATGGTGCAGATACTCCCCAGGGTGCTCTATCATGATGCAGAATCCTTTGAAGGTCTACTAGGGGGACAACCAACCCGATTTTGCCGGGAGCCAGTGTCCCTTACTCTAGCCATCCTATTGGGGCTAGGAGCTGCTGCAGGAGTGGGTGCAGGAACAGCTGATATGATCCATGGGTCACCACAAATGGCCTGATTAGAAACAGCAATAAATCAAGACTTGAAGACGTTAGAGACCTCTGTCACACTTTTGCAGGAATCCTTAACCTCTCTCTCTAAAGTTGTTTTACAGAACAGTCGAGGATTAGACCTCCATTTCATGAGGGAGGGGGGCCTCTGTGCTGTACTGAGAGAAAAATGCTGTTTTTATGCTGACCATACTGGAGTTGTAAAATAATCCATGAGTAAATTGAGAAAATTCCTTGTAGAGCACCAGAGAGAAAGGGAGATTCAACAAGTGTGGTTTGAGTCATGATATACCCAGTCCCCCTGGTTAACTACACTCCTATCAGCCTTAGCTGGACCCCTGATCATGCTTATGGTGTTGATAACTGTGGGACCTCGTTTGCTTAACTACATAGTTTTCTTTCTCCAGGCTCAGATTGGGCAGGTAAAACTCATGGTAATCAGACAGAAATACACTTCACTGGCAGAAATAGAATGTGAGACCCCACAATAATTATGATTCATTACTTTTAAGATTAAAAGTAGGCAGAAAAAGGAGTGAGAAATGAAAGAATTAATGAAATTGAAATTGAAACGTAAAGAAACAGGTTTTGTAAAGTTTACAAGCTGTGCTCAGAACCTGAAATTCCTGTGTCAGTGAAGACAATTCCCGGAACTGCCCGTTAGATGTGTTGAAATCTTCCCTGACCACCTAGTTACTTAACAACCCCTTCCCAGAAACCGTGCATGTCAGCACGTATACATCTCAGGCCTTCAACCAATCAGTTTAAATGTATACCCCTTCTCAGGGCTGACCAATCACCCCCTGCCCGAACTGTTCCCGCACATGAATGTGCTAATCATGTTTTACAGTTGTTATTTGATTTTCCCACAGTATATGATTGTCGCGACCCCTTGCCCGCAAGGAAGACGCAACTCAGAAATCTTCTTTCAGCAGTTTATTCAGGCCTTTATTAAAGTATCTTCTAGTAACCCCCCTCCTCCCGAGCGCCCAAGCACAGTCTAATAAAGCCTCCCACGTACCAATCTTAAGCCGCCACGTGGATCTTTCTCATAGGGTAGCAAGGGATAGCGTGCCAACTCTCCATAAAAGGAGTTGCTTACTACAGGCCACAGTGGAAGCCGGCGCCATCTTCTAATGGCGGCCACAATCTACAACAATGGCTTACCACAGTTCCCCCTTCTATTTTATAAAACAATGCAGGCGAAAGTAGAGGTCCTATCCCACTGTGCAGAAGCAGCTGCAATGTATGGTTCAGTCCTAAGGAGGCGCCTTCCCCAGACCTGACCCCATATCAGCCGACGCCTTTTTTCGTAGGGCGGGGGCGTGGACGTCAAACCCGCATGCAATAGGACATGCTTTCCTTGAGGTCCGTTGAGGGATCGCTCAAGTGCAGTGCTTTGCCTCGCATCTTGCATCTTGACGACGGCGAGAAGTAGGGCAACACAGGTAGCCTGGTAACAATAACAAATTTTTAGTTGGCAACACAATCCCTAAGCCCCAGAGGAAAGTAAAGAGTCTGTAGCCGAGAAGAAAGACCAGTCCTAAAACCCATCTGCGTGCAATGGTAACAAGACCTGCAGAGTGCAAGGGCTATTCAGTACTGGGGGAGAATAAGAAAGAGGACATGCCAATCCCAGTGCACTGTGAAATTAACTTGGGGTGCAATGGCCATGCCCAGAAAATCACTGTTTAAGATGCGCAAGCCAGATTTGCGGAGACATGCCATTTTCCAAGGCCGCAAGAGCCTATACAATCATAGCCTTCTCCTGTGTATGGCGAGTTTTAAGGCGACAGAGAAGCCACAAACAAAGTATAATACCGAAGCAACACATTGCCCCCAAAATACCCACTCCCACCCACTCCTTAAAGAAGGAAAAGGCAGAAGATAGCCAACTGGTGAATTGACCCAAAGTCACTGGTTCAACACAGGTACTATTCAAAACAGCAATTTGAGTTAGTTGAGATTGGAGTAAATTTTCTGCTTCAATGGACCAGGTTCCGGATAAATATTTCCCGATGATGTGGGAGGCATTCCTGGAATCATTAAATCTGACAGAGGTTATACATAAATGTGCACGTTGATCAACACAACCTAAATATACTAGATCAGACAATTTCTCAACTTGATCTTGAAGCAGATTTATCCTTTGATTAGCAGCCAGAATCCCAGATAAAATGTGTTGATTAATTCTACTTTGAGATTTACGTATGGTGGATGTTTGTTGAATAACCTCATTAAGAGTGGCAGCAGTTTGTACTTGGCTGGCCATGGCTACTCCAGCTGTAACTGCTGCAGCAGCAGATACCACCACAGCTGTCACTATAACTGCCATAATACCAAAATCTTTACGGGCTCTAATCAGTTCAACAATAGGAAAAGATTCCGGATCCACAGTAACTGGGATCGGGACAAAGGTTGGAATTTTCATAATCACTGCCACAGTCCAAGAGCCATTCCAACACTCAGTTAAATAATAGGTAACATTAGAACAATTAAGCATCCCCTGTGATGCATCATTAGCCAAAAGAAACAGGAACGGAGATTGGAGACAGACTGCTGCAGAGGATAACGTAGCATTACTTAATTGTGAGTTATGTGAAATATTTCCAAGTCTCCTACCTCGATCCGAGTCTTGGATACTACCGGAAACATTAAACAACCAGCTTTTGACTCCTCGTAATTGAGCCAAAGTGGAGATATCAGCTGTGGCTCCCTTTTCATTGGAAATTAACCATTGAAACCAAGACCAACCTGTTCCTATAGAGGAATTACAGTTGGAAGAATTATATAAGTATCTTTTATGAGAGGGGGAAAGAGAGAAACACTTAGAGACCTGATGTTTCTCCCAAGAGTGATCTTGACAAGGCGTGAATGTTCGGGGGGGTATCCTGTTTGTTGATTAGCAAACTTGCCTTGTCCCAAAAGCATATCCTTATCCTAGGCAGGGCATCTCGCTGCATGATTTTGAGCAGCTTGCTCTACTGCACCCTCTAGCATAAATGCTCTCCAATCCAAAATTTCCCTGGGGAGACACAAGCACAGACTAGATTAGCCCAATCTGAAGGAGTCATACAAAATCTAGCAAGTCCCTCCACCTGAGTAAGGGTGAAAGCAGCATCCACGCCATAAGTGCGGACAGATTCCACCAAGGTTTTAATTATCTTAAAGTCTAAAGGCTCATGATATCTTCCCCTGTTATTGTCCTGAAATACAGGGTATGCAAGTCCCATATCTGTATTAACTGTCCTCCAAACTTGCGCATGATAAGATCTCCCGGAATTTTGGCTCCCCCCCACATACGGGGGTGGGGCAACTGGGACCATATCTTTTTCGAGATATTCTACCTCCTCCTCCTCAGAGTGTTGTTGACCAATATTGGATCCCGTCCCCTTTTTACAGTAGGCCTGCGTGCCCTGTATCCCTTGTTTCTTTTTCTTCATTTTTATCTTGCGTAGTTGTTGTAGGAATATATCAAGGTCCTCAGAACTCTCTGAGCCGCTTGTGTTCGCAGGCGTTTTTAATTCAGCCAAGTCTGGGTAGAGCCTTCTCCTATTTTTAGTTTCAGGCTCTTTTACCTTCTCACTACTCTTACTCCCAATGCTCTCTGCCACTTCACTATGTGATCCTTCAGACTTTTCCTCATGTAGTTGCTCAAGAACAGCTTGACCCTCACTCACAGCTTCCTGGCATTTACTATCTACTATACATCCTCTAACTAACTTACAAAGTGGTATAACACCACCCTCTAAGGTGCCTTGTTCAGGAGCAAAATCTAGATCTTTCCCTAATTTTTCCCAGCTAGGTATAGTAAGGCTGCCCGAAAACGCAAACCACGGTGCAGCAATATCTGTCTTCTGTAAAAATCTCTGTAAAGTACTACGTTTCACTTCTAGTCCCTTGGAACGTAACAGGCCATGTAGGACCAGGAGAAGCGGACTTGAAGATGTGGCACCCATGACACAACAAAAGACACACAAAAAACAAAAGTGAAAGTATACAGTGCAGCTGCAATAAAATGTAACGCTCTCTCTTGCTTTACAGAGGAGCTGCCCTGCTTTGATCGCGGATCCCACTTACCTGGGACTAATCCCCGCTTTGATCGTGGATCCCACTTACCTGGGACTAACCGGTGCACCACATCTGACTACTGAAAGTTCTGGTTCCCGGGTCTCGGCACCACTTGTCGCGACCCCTTGCCCGCAGGGAAGACACAACTCAGAAATCTTCTTTCAGCAGTTTATTCAGGCCTTGATTAAAGTATCTTCTAGTGACCCCCCTCCTCCCGAGCGCCCAAGCACAGTATAATAAAGCCTCCCACATACCAATCTTAAGCCGCCACGTGGATCTTTCTCATAGGGTAGCAAGGGATAGCGTGCCATCTCTCCATAAAAGGAGTTGTTTACTACAGGCCACAGTGGAAGCCGGTGCCATCTTCTAATGGCAGCCACAATCTACAACAATGGCTTACCACATATGTTGATTTGCTAAAGGAGGCAATGATGTATATAAAGTCCCTGCACTCTCTAAAGATTGTATATAATATCTTCTCAAGTTGTTCTCGGGGCTCTTTGTTCTTTGCTCCTCTGAAGTGAGCTTTGAGCCCCAGCATGCTGGACCCCAATAAACCATTTGCTGTGGCATGAGACAATAGGTGCTTGGGTTTTCTCATGTCTCCAAATCATATAAAGAATCTATACCTGACAGTCAGTAAGCCTCAAATTGGAGAAGCAGTGCAGTATTAGCGGCAGGGCTATTTGATCACTCCTGAATCAAAGGAAGGGTGTTCAGGCCACCCAATGCCCTTCTGGACTTCAAATATTACCTAGATTTCTGCTTTCATACTTATATTTCACCAGTATATTCTTGTAAATATCGCAGGTTCCCAATACCTTAATTCATCCCACAGAATGATTCCTAAACCAAATCGAACCTGTTATTACCCTTAAACATGCAATATTTCCTCAATCTAACTTAACAGAAGAACAAGGATATTGTTGGTCTTACAATACAGGAATATAGGGGATCTTCCACCTGCTGAGAACCTCAAAGTTCCATGCAGAAATGATCCCTGAAGAAGATGTAGACACCTATGAAAGACCTGAGAGAGCAAAAGTCAACTTCCATGTAAAACAACCTGGTCAAAATGAAGGGATGTGTCTAAAAGCCTCTCTCTTCTTAATGTAGATTAAATCGACCAAACCAGGCCTGTGTGGAGAGCTGTTCCCGGGTGCCTATGGTTGATATACCATTCTATCTTGTGAAAGTGTCACAGGAAGTATGGGCAGCCTCCATCTCATGGAACCCTTGGAAGCAACTGTTAGGACAAAGTGGTTGCCAACGCAGTGACCTCATTCAGTTCGTGAAGGAAGTGACCTATCACACTTCCTTGGTGATGGAACTCCCTGAACTTGGGATCCAGGAAGCCAGGCACCCAGAGCCAGTCCCAGTCCCAGTTCCAGTGGTCTCACTTGTTTGGATTTACCAAGGACAGAGTCAGTCTTTCTTAGTACCTACTGAAGTGAGAATGGCCAAATGCCAGGAGAGCTCTGAAGAGGGGCCTTTTCTGAGAAAGCAGATAGTGGCTCAACCATGGCTCCTGACAACTTCACAGAGTTGGCAAAGAAGACCAGTTCTGAGATAGGACAGGCCATTTTGGTGGAACATAGTATGGCCCAAAAATCAGAGGAAACTCAGGATACTCACAGACATACTTGGGGGAAGGAGGTTCCATTGTGGGTGTCGGTGTGAGTTTGTGGTTTTGTCTCATGTTCTGAGAATAGGTAGGAAAGGCGGTTTGTTTGTTTGGACTGGAATGTTTCTAGAAAGTCGTTTGACAATGCGAGTGTTTCTATGTCTGTGTATCCCACTGAATCTGTTTTTGTAGACATTTGAAAAGCGAATGCATCAATGGTTGTGTCCTGTCTAGTAGAAAGCTTCCCCGCATTCATCTTGCCAAATTAAAGAATCAAGAGCTGCTTGCCTTATGGATGGGCAACACCTATTATCTTCCTAAGTTCCTCTTTTCTTCCTGAATACTGGCCACTCTCCAGAATAGCCTCATGGTATTATTTCCAAGATATGTACCACCTCCAAGCTCTGTGACATGATCATGTACTGGATAGCTGAAGGGAATGAGAGCATCTCAGAAAACTCAGATATCAGTGCAACCACTAAAGTCTCAGTGGAGAAACACTACTTTGGACTTTTGTTCTGTTGTCCTGAATGTCAGGAAGGTGTTTGCCTCAGGCCACCCCTGTGTGAAACCTGAAGAAATCAATTTTCAAATGGAAAAGGATGGGCGTCACCTGTGGCTCTTTGCTTAATTGCTTTGGAAATGGATGTGGCTGAATCAGCCTCTTTGCCCTGTGTGAGGCAGTGGCTTAGATTCTCAGCACCTGATGGATCTAAAGAAAGTTTCCAAGTGTGCATCCAAAACCAAAATGGCCAAAAGAGCAGTCATTGTGGATGAAGTCTCTCACCTTCCTCTGTAAGCTTCCTGACCTCCATCAAGTGAGAATAGGGATCCGTTGGGTCAAACCAGTTCTTCAAAGCTCGGCAGAGGCTAGGCAATAGGTGCTTGGGTTTTCTCAGGACACCAATTCACATAAAGAATCTATACCAGACAGTCAGTTGGCCTCAAACTGGAGAAGCAGAGCAGTATTAAAGAAGGGCTATTTGATCACTCTTGGTTCACAGGAAGGGTGTCCAGGCCACCCTGACTTTAGGCAAATGAGGGGCAAGGGAGCTTATTTTGTACACTGTCTTGGGCTGCGCCCGTCATGGAAACCTCTAGCCAGAGGTTATTCAGAGTGTCTATGTTGAAGAAGATGAGGGCCATGTGGGAGTGTTTTGGTTTTAATTGTGGTCATTTGTTGGTGGTTGGAAGAGAATCCTGGGTCCACCTGGGCTGGAATTCTGGTGTGATGCCCCTTAAAGACTGAGTTCTGGAACTGACCTCAGAGAAGTATTGCCATTAATTGTGTTGGGATTTTAGGCGGCCATGAATGAGAGTCGCCATTGGAAACTGAGATCTAAACCTGGGGTGGCTATTCAATAAGCACTGTCAATCTCAGCCAGGACATCACATGATTTTATTATGAAAGACTTGGCAGCCATTGTTGACAGTCAAAACACACATGGACCTCACATTGTAGACCTCAATGGGCCTGGCTTCATGTGGCCTTTGGCCACACTTTGGGAAGCCTTGCCTCTGAGAATTCTCCAGAGGTTTCCTTGAAATGTGCTTCCTAAAAATTTAATGGTTCCTGAATGAATTGAAACCCACAGTTTCTCCAACTTCATCCTTGAAAAATTTCTAGAAAAATACCATGAAATTTTTGAAATTTCCATGACCAGGTGGCACTGGAGAACCTTTGGATGTCCTGTTGCTGATCAAGAGTGTACCAGACAGTGCCTTCCTTGACTGGGTTTCATGAAAATGGTGTAGAACAGAGCAGCCAGTATGGTGGAGCCTGCTGAGTAGTGGGCCCAGAGCTGTGGTGTGCAGTTGTGTGATAAAACATCTGTGGTGGGGTCATGTGGATCTTACTTCGGCTCCCAAATGCTTGTGATTGACATGGTGCAGCCAGCAGACTTTTGTATATTAAGCCATCTTGTTAGATGGAGAGTTTTCAGGGCAATGTTCAGAATCAAGTTGCTACGGTCAAGGGGGCAAGCAATGTGGCATAGAAGCCTGATTGGTGCATTCTCCATCAGACCCTTACCCACCACACGTGACAGAACTCCCTCCAGCACTGTGTTCCAATTGAACTCCTTGTATTTTGTGAAGCAAATACCAAACTCCCAGTGCAGCAACAAGAAACACAACAAAATTGGAGAATGACCAAATGGCTTCACAGTCTACACGGAAAGATTCTTAGACCCCAGTGGCCACAGCTTACCCACAAAGAGAGAATTCAGCACTGCTGCCTCATGTTCATTGGAAAATAAGAAACCATGTCCTCCATGTAACATAGATGCATACACAGCTTTGATGATCTCACTACAAAGGAAGCTAAAGCTCCTGAAAACAACATATATTTCAAGTGTACAATCTCAAAGACAGTTTCCCAGATGTCTTGAGGCCTGCACACTTCCATGTTTGTGGAGTGTTTACAGTCTCCATTACTTTTGGAAACTCCTCTACCACCTCCAGTGTTGTGAACTCCCGAGCATTTTCCATTCCAGATATGTATTCATAGATTTTCTAACTCTTCTCCTCTAATTGTATCTTAATTGGGGCGAAGGTAATGTCAAGGCATTGTTCTGGATGAGAGTGGGAAGATTTTTTGTAGCACATATTTGCATACACATTGGATTCATTTTCCAATTATTAATTCAAAATACTTAATCCCTCATAGTAACCCACTCCCTACTAGACTCTGACTACTAATCCTAATATGATGGATAAAAATAGACCAAACCAAATTGAAATACAAGCAGTTCAGAGGATGCCAGGTGTACATTTGGAAGTTCCTTTTGCATTATATATGGTAGGAGTTTTAAATCTAGTGAATTTTTTGTTGAAACACTTCTCCATGTGTTTTTAAAGTTAACAAATATGTGAATTCATGTCTCCATTTCTCTGTAGCCTAATCAGCACATATATTTTTATATGCACATATAGAATCCTACCTGGTACCACACGTACATTCTTGTGAGGTGGCTGACTTGGCAGATACAAATTGTAAGAAGAGATCACTCCTGTTAAACACTGTTGGAACTGAAAATTCAACCTATGCGTGAGTATCCTAGCTGAACAACATTATACATAAATTCATGTTCAGTAAAATGAATATTTTTAGATCTGTGGATGATATATATTTCATGGTGAATTTCATTTGGCTTGTATATTAATACTTTTTAATTTCTGTGTGTGTATTTTAATGTCTGTATATATATATATATATATATATATATATATATATATATATATATATATATATATTTTTTTTTTTTCCAGAGTTTTCAAAATATGAAATAAATGTATCTTATTATGTACTCCCTAAATTCATTAATATTTAAGTGCGTATTTATAATCAACTTTTCATAAGATTATTCTAAGACATATTCATCCTCCTGAAATACGTATTTGTTTCCTAGTACTGAAAACTAAGTTCAGTGAATTGTGCATACATATCCTAATATTTTTACACTAATTGACCCAGGTTAATATAAATGCAAGTAGATTCCTATGGGATATGATGTGTATTTTGACGTTCATTTTTTTTCAACACTTGTACATTGCTATTTCCTCAGTTTATGCACATCATAAGATATATATTTCATCCACAAGTTCAGAAATTTAAAGGCTTTTGTTTCACTTTCAATCACTTCCTGCTTCAGAACACATGTATTCCTCCAGGTTACATGACTGGTTTTTCATGAGACTTCTTTCCAAACACATTATTTTCGATTTCCACAATTACCTTTGAAGCAAAACTCACACATTCTTCATGATAAACCATAACCCTAATATTACCATTAGATGTATAACTGGTTTGAATGAATGGATATATATCAATATAAGGTTTCCTGTATATTTTCAGATATCAACTCGAACCATTATTTAAGTTGGAACCAGTTATATTATTTATTTACATTATGGTCTATTCATGCATTATTTCTATATTCATAGACACAGTGTACACCTATTTGTATTCAAAATACTAATTTACACGTCTTCAAAATACTGTTCCTAGAAATGGTGAAAGAAATACTCATGTCACCTGATCTACATATACATTTTATCACAGTAATATTCTGGAAACAAAAAGCAAATGTCACACTTATGATTGTACTAAAGCCTAAATGGAAATTGAACATGGATTACTAAAATCATCCATGTCCAGGTTGCCTATTACTCTCAAATGTCGATCCTATTGGTGACTACATATTTGTTTCTTTCTAAGATTATATATTCAACCTCAAACCTGTTGAAAATGTCTAATCCTATTACTCACCTTATACTTTGCCTGATTTCCTAATGTCTCTATTGATATATATTTTCCCCAGTTCATCATTGTGACTGCCGCTTAACATGTGCTGATATTTACATTCACTCTCTACATGAAACCCTATTGCTAAAGACCATTTTGTCCAAATCCTATACTCACTCATCTTTCTAAAACTACCGACTATCTTTCTAATCCTACCAACTATCCCTTTTTGACTGCATGTTCTCTTCGACATTCAATCATCCAAGGTACAATGTCCTATACCATTGTATATTGATTTATCTGAGACATCTGTGCAGAAATTAATTCAAAGTTAAGTATCCCAATCAAGGGCCCAATGCCCTTCCGGGCATCAAATCTTACCTAGATTTCTGTTTTCATATTTATATTTCAACTGTATATTTTGTAAATATCGCATGTTCCCATAACCATTATTCATCCTGCAGAATTATTCCTAACCCAATCGAACATGTTGTTAACCCTAACCATACACTGTTCGCTCAATCTAACTTTACAGAAGAGCAGGGAAAGAGTTGATCTTCCAATACTGGATTGTAGGGTATCTTCCATCTGATGAGAACCTCAAAGGTCCATGCAGAAATGATACGTGGAGAAGAAGAAGGCAGCTATGAAGGACCTGAGAGAGCAAAAGTCATTTTCAATGTTAAACAACCGGGTCAGGATGAAGAGATGAATCTGAATCAGCCTTTCTCTTCTTAATGTACAGAAGATGGACCAAACCAGGCCTGTGAGAAGAGCTGTTCCCGGGTACCTATTGTTGATATACCGTTCTAACTTGTGAAACTGTCACAGGAAGTACGGGCAGTCTCCATCTACTGGGACCCTTAGAAGCAAATATCAGTACACACTTCCTTGGTGATGGAACACTCTGAACTTGGGATCCAGGAAGCCAGGCACCCAGAGTCAGTCCCAGTCCCAGTCCCAGTGGTCTCAAATGTTTGGATTTACCAAGGACAGAGTCAGTCTTTGTTGGTACCTACTGAAGTGAGAATGGCCAAATGCCAGGAGACCTCTGAAGAGGAGCCTTTTCTGAGAAAGCAGGTAGTGGCTCAACCATGGCTCCTGACAACTTCACAGAGTTGGTGAAGAAGACCAGATCTGAGACAGAACAGGCCATTTTTGGGGAACATAGTGTGGACCACCAGTCAGAGGACACTCACGATATTCACCAACATACTTGGGGGAAGGAGGTGCCGTTGTGGGTGTTGGTGTGAGTTTGTGGTTTTGTCTCTTTTCTGAGAATAGGTAGGAAAGACTGTTTGTTTGTTTGGACTGGAATGTTTCTAGAAAGTCGTTTGACAACGTGAGTGTTTCTATGTCTGTGCATTCCACTGTATCTGTGGTTGTAGACTTTTGAAAAGCGAATGCATCAATGGTTGTGTCCTGTCTAGTAGAAAGCTTGCCAGCATTCATCCTGCACAATTAAAGAATGGAGAGAGGCTTGCCTTATGGATGGGCAACACCTACTATCTTCCTAAATTCTTGTTTTCTTCCTGAATACTGGCCACTCTCCAGAATAGCCTCATGGTTTTGTTTCCAAGATATGTACCACCTTCAAGATCTGTTACATGGCCATGTACTGGATAGCTGAAGAGAATAGAAGCATCTCAGAAAACTCACATATCAGTGTGACCATTAAAGTCTCAGTGGAAAAACACTGCATTGGGCCTTTTGCTTACCTATTGTTCTGTTGTCCTGAATGTCAGGAAGATCTTTGCCCCAGGCCACCCCTTTGTGAAGCCAGAAGAAAAGAGTTTTCAAATGGAAATGAATGGGCATCACCTGTGGCTCTTTGCTTAATTGCTTTGGAAAGAGATGTGGCTGAATAAGCCTCTTTGCCCTATGTGAGGCAGTGGCTTAGATTCTCAGCACCTGATGGATCTAAAGAAAGTTTCCCAGTTTGCATGCAAAATGAAAATGGCCAAAAGAGCAGTCATTGTGGACGAAGTCTCTCGCCTTCCTCTGTAAGCTTCTTGACCTCCATCAAGTGAGAATAGGGATCCTTTGTGTCAAATCAGTTCTTCAAAGCCCTACAGAGGCTAGCACATAAGGGCTTGGGTTTTCTCATGACACCAATTCACATAAAGAATCTATACCAGACAGTCAGTAGGCCTCAAATTAGAGAAGCAGAGCAGTATTAAGAGCAGGACTATTTGATCACTATTGGTTCACAGGAAGGGAGTCCAGGCCACCCTGACATTAGGCAAATGAGGGGCAAGGGAGTTTATTTGGAAAACTGTCTTGGTCTGTGCCCCTCATGGAAACCTCCAGTCAGAGGCTATGAAGAGTGTCTATGTGGAAGAAGATGAGGGCCATTTGGGAGTGTTTTGGTTTTAATTGTGGTCATTTGTGTGGTGGTTGGAAGAGATGACTAGGTCCAAGTGGCTTGAACTCTGGTGTGATTCCCCTTACAGACTGAGTTCAGGAACTGACCTCAGAGAAGTATTGCCATGAATTGTGTTGGGATTTTAGGAGACCACGCATGAGAGTTGCCTTTGGAAACTGAGATCAATGCCCAGGGTGGCTTTCCGCAGAGCATTGTCAATCTCTGCCAGGGCATCACATTATTTTATTCTGAAAGACTTGGCAGCCATTGTTGACAGTCAAAACACACATGGGCCTCACATTGTAGACCTCAATGGGCCTGGCTTCATGTGTCCTTTTGGCCACTCTTTGGGAAGCCTTGCCTCTGAGAGTTCTCCAGAGTTTCCTTGAAATGTGCTTCCTCAAACATTAATGGTTTCTGAATGAATTGAAACCCACAATTTCTCCAACTTCATCCTTGAAAAATGGCTAGATAAATACAATGAAATTTTTGAAATTTTCATGACCAGGTGGCACTGGAGAACCTTTCAATGTCCTCTTACTGATGAAGTGTGTACCAGACAGTGCCTTGATTGACTGGGTTTCATGAAAATGATGTAGAACAGAGATGCCAGTATGTTGGATCCTGCTGAGTAGTGGGCCCAGAGCTGTGGTGTGCAGGTGTGTGATAAAACATCTGTGGTCGGGCCATGTGTATCTGACATTGACTTCCAAATGGCTTGTGGCTGACATTGTGCAGCCAGGAATCACTTATATGTCTGATAACTCTCCATATAAGGCATCTTGTTATATGGAGATGTTTCAGGACAATGTTCAGAATCAGGTGCTATGGTCAAGGGGACAAGCTATGTGGGATAGAAGCCTGGTTGATGCATTCTCCTGCAGACCCTCATCTATTTCATGTGACAGAACTCTCTCCAGCACTGTGTCCCAGCTGAATTCCTTGTATTTTGTGAAGCAAATAACAAACTCCCAGTGCAGCAGCAAGAAACACCATGAAAAGTGGAGGATGACCAAATGGCTTCACAGTCCACACGGGGAGTCACTTAGCCTTCAGTGGCCACAGTTTACCTACAAAGAGTGAATTCAGCACTGCTGCCTCATGTCCTTTGGAAAATAAGAAACCATGTCCTCCACGTCACATAGATGTAGATCCAGCTTTGATGGTCTCATTAGAAAGAAAGCTAAAGCTCCTGACAACAACATATATGTCAAGTGCCCATCCTCAGAGGCAGTTTCTAAGGAAGTCTTTAGGCCGGCAGAGCTGCATGTTTGATAGCATTTACCTATTAGACCAGGATGCAAGAAAAGACCACTGACTCCAATTAAAATCAAGTTAAAGCAAGCTTATAATTTCCACTGCCCAGGTGGCCTCTCCCTCCCAAAACAGTGGGAACAAGGCAGCCACCCAAATTTCCTAAAGCCCAGGTTTATAACCCAGAATTTTACACTACAGGGGGGTTACAAATATCAGAACTCTGACAAGCATCACACTAATCGTAGTTTTTATATATATATATATATTTTTTTTTTTTTGCTGGCCCCAACATCAGAATTTATGAAAACCATTAGAACCTCAGAGAGGGTCATTGTCTGGCCAGGGAAGGCCAATATTTATGAGGTGTCAATAAAGTTTCATAGAGGGCTGTTCCTGGTCAAAGTGCAAGGCATGGGTGAGTTCAAGGCCACGGGCAGGCATTCCAAGCAGGTTCAGAATTTGGTGTAATTTATAGTTAAGCCAAAATTTTCTTTTCATGGCTTTGTGGCAATATGGATACAAATTTTAATAAAAGATCAGGTTGGGTATATCATTCCCCCCTTTTCTAATGTGTCCCTTTCAAATCTTTGATAGGGTAGGGGAAGAGCACTGAGGGAATTTTAATACCTCACGTAACAGTCTCCATATTTTTTGAACTCACACAAAACCAGTCTCCCTGATTTTACCTGACTTAATTAATTACTTAAAATGAAAGTCTATCTATTTTTGGCTCCATTGTTGTAAGAAGAGAGTCGTCACTCATTTTGGCTTCTTCTGAGCTGAGAGAGGGTGACATGAGGGGGCACAGCATGAGGGATATGAGTTGCCTTTTAGAAGTCAATTCGGTTTGAACTCTGGTTGTGGTAGAACAGTTTGTAAAGTCATCTGGGGATGGGTTCTTCTATGAGAGAAACAAAAAACATGAGTACTGAATAAATGTTGCAGCAGCTGAAACATGTCACTGTATAGATGTCCCCTCATCTGTCTTCAATATCCCCAGTTATCAGGACTTTCAACTTAACTTTTAGTGTCACAGTTTTTTCACCCCATAAGATACAGATTAATAATTTAATGTCATCTGATCTTGCAAATTCCTTTTACTAGTATGACCTCTGTGTGTAATAGAGAAACCTTTAATTCTGTTATTCAGGGCTGGATAATCGTACTAGCAAACACCAAGCCTACCTGTGTAGGTTAGGAATATCTGTAGGCCTTAACCAAAAAACTTCTGCCTCTGGTACCTCCTCTTGATAGTCTCTTTTTAAACTCATCAGGCATTACTGTCTGAGAATCCTTCTTTGTAGCCTCCAGTCTTACTTATTTTGGGAGGCTACCATAAAGTGTATACGCTAAAATATTATTATAACTATTATTTTTTAAAATGCCCAGGAATGGCTGTATTTTGGGTTTATCTGTCTTTGCTAAGAGTTTAAGATGAAGCAGTAAAACTGACTTTTGTTTCTATCTATTGTTAACAGTCAGCTGAGATTTTATGGGAGTCATTCCTGGGGAAACTTGAGAGCAGCTTCTCAGTTCTGCTAGTGCCATTTGCGCTAGGTGAGTCCAGGTCTTGCTTGACCATGTGGCTTCTCTCGGAAGCATCAGGAATATCTCCCTTCTCTGATGACTCTCTTCTTCGTAGAAAATGCACTGATTGGCTTTCTGTTCTCCAGTGGTCTCATTAATCTTCCTGATCAGGAGGTTATGTGGCTCAGAGTTGCAAAGTTCTTTAGAGAAGTCTCCTGTTCCCTGGATACAGACTGACTCAGAGGGCAAGAGCCAAATATTTGTTTTATTGTGCCTTTTCATTTAAATTAAATTTTAAATCCTAATCTTAAACATCCAGCAAATAAATTTTAACAGCCTTATATTAAGAGTACTGTGCTTTAATGTCTATAATTTAAAATTATTTATCTTTTTATTATTTGGGATCTGTATTTTTCTGTCTGTCTTGTAGGTGATGACTTATTATCTTAAATTAACCAATGTTGTGTTCTAAAAGCAACTCTTTTGTAAAACACTAACAGGGAATCTTTAGTTAACTTATAAGGAAATTCAAAATAAAATTAACAAGAGTAAAAATACTTAGTTCGTGTAATAGCTACCCTGAATTTTAGGCTGAGTTATACATTATATCCCCTTTTTGAGATCCTAGTAATCTTGACAGAAAAACATAACTTTAAATTAAATAACATCTGACCTACTGCTTTCCTAGTTATTCTCACATGTTGTAAGATGAGACACAGAGCCTTATCTCAGGTAAGGCAGGGCTCTATATAAATCTTAAGTGTTTTAGTTCTAAAGCTGATCTTTGTTTTTTAAATATCATTTTACACAGTTTACATAAATTGTTTGAGGTCACATGAATATTAGCTAACACCATATGATATCACATTTAAAACATGAATTAAAGAAAGGCTGAAAGTTTTTAACCTTTACATAGATTAGGCGCTCATTAACTTAAAAATATATTTAAATTTTTTCCCAATGTAAAAAGTAACATAAAACTTTATATATCTTATTGATAACAAGTAAATAAATCCCCAATATATATATATATATATTTTTACCATACAACTTCAGAACACCAGCTTGATGAAATGCTCTTTTAAAGTTTCTACCTTACAGAATTGTATACCTGGAAGATATGAGCACATTAATAGCATCACAATGACATTGATGTTTTTACATTAACCAAGTTTAGCTTTTAAAGAAATGGCAGTAGAGTGCTCTAAAATAACAGTTCTTATTTAATCAGTTGTTTAATTTTTATGGTTGCTTGTTCTAGAAAAATAAAACTTTTATAAACACAATGTTATGGGTAAACTTTTGTTTTAAGAAATTTGTGTCGCTTTATCACATGACTGATTTTTACAATCTTATACAGACTTTAGAACAAACTTATACAGACCTTACTAAATCAATCAGATATCTAACAAAAGTACTCATGAATGAGTAATCCCATATCAAATTTACTTCACTTATTTATCAAAATATTAGAGAAATGTATTGAACAGTGTAAACCATTTCTTTGTTAAAGGAAAAGTCCTAGAACCAAGGCATATTAGACACTTTATAGACATTAATATTTTATTAGATTTTTGAGCAGCTAGAAAAACTTGTAAGCTTAAATTTAAAGACATTTATTGTTATTTGCTTATCCAAATTTAAAGTGAATCATTTAAATCACGTGAATTAAAGATCTTTGAATCCACTTTTTAAAATTTGTTTTTATGAGTGCTTTTTTTTAATGATCGCTCCTTATATATGTTAATTTGTATATCACAAATATGATATACGAACATATGGATATATAGACATACAACACATAACAAAAGTGTGCACAAATAATAATAGTAAGGCCTTGTAGCTTTTCGCAGGTGAAATCTCCATTGCAATGTTTCAAAACTCCACTGTTGGTCAAATATAGAACTGATCAGAAAAATATTAACCTAGTTCTGTAGGATCAAAATAATGAGCTCAAAAAAAATACAGAATCTAAGGAAAAAAATGAGAGTCCTAGAAAAAATGACTGGCCAGTAATTAGTAAATACCATACGATATACCTTTTTTTTCCCACTTAGACATCAGATCAGTCTCCTACTGAGTTTGCAGGCTTCTTTCATTTACATTTCAACATAAGTCCTGGCTGAGTTCTGGAAGGAGCTGGACAAAACTGCTATTCTAAGCAGACACCTCAGGCCTAAGGCACTTTAACCATAATTTTCAGGTGAGGATGTTGAAAATTATGATACAATTTTAAGATAAAATTCACAAAATTTTATACCTTAACATCTTTTTTTGTCAACAGATACCATACTATGATTTACTATCCTTGTCCAAATTAATGCACTGATACACACTGTGACATTTTCCCAGGCTACCCAATTAAAAATTGGTTAAAAAAAAGACTGAATGATTGGGAAGTTACTTGCCAACTTGGAAGTAGAATTCTTTAGTTTTCCATTTTAAGTATTTAAGTTCTCTGGCATGAATTATCCGAAATCATAAACTAAAAAATTACCTAAACCCGACTTTTAACTTCAAGATTGTGCAATGCTTCAAAAACCCATTCAGATACCATATTGTTACAATAAAACATCATCCTTTAGACACACATTCAGCTAAGATCATTCCCAAGAAACAATTTATAATATCAACACATTATTGCACATGTCTTAAATGGCCAGAAACAAAGATAAAAGACAGACAGAAAGGAGCTCCAGACTATGGCTGACAGGACAGAAGCCTTTAAAACAGCAGAAAAGAGAAAAATCTCCTACACCAGTGGCACGATATATGTCCCCACAAGGGCATCAGATGTTTTCACAGATGGGGAACCTGAAATGCAATATCAAAGGTCTCCATGGTGACTTTACTGCATTTAGTGTCTCCTTTTTCTTTTTCTCTTTTTTAAGAAGACAGAGGTGGCATAATACTTACAGTGCAGGGAAGGAAGGAGGGAATTCACTGAAGCAACAGGACTTCGGCAGCTGCTGGGAGTCCCTCAGTCCCGTCTTTTACTTACAGGATTAGCTCCTCTGGTTCGGTTCCACCCCAAGCACGCTGAATCTCCTAACATTTCAGTAGTCAGCTCTCAAAAATTCCAGGGTCAGGGGCGGTATCAAAATTTGTAACTTAAATTTCGGTTCCGGACCTTGAAGCCAATTAATACCAATTTAATATAAGGACAGGGTTTGAGAAAAAGTAAAAGGGAGGTTTACTGCTTTGCTAACAAAGGAGAAAAACAGGGGACTTTGTCCAAAGTTGTGACTCTCTTGATCTGGAGGGACAAGGGGTTTTAAAGGAGTTTCACTTGTTAACCTGGGAGATACTCAGTTATTAGGTCCCCAGCAGGCATTGCCCTCTGCCGTGGGTGTGCTCCAGACAGCCAGCTAGGGGCTTCTCTCATCCTGCTTAACAAAGGCGGGTATAGTGCATCACATTTCTTTAAAACACAGTCCAAAGGGGTGTCAGGCTTACATGATTTATTACCCATTTTCAAGTCCAATATCCTTAAGTTTTTACCACAGAAATCACACAACAAAACGCACAAAAACAAACAAATAAAAAACATTTAGAACACAGAACAAAACACACACACAAAAAAAACAGAAACTCGGCAAATAAACAGAAAACCTGAGGAGCAATGCAGCGTCTTGCTAAAGCTCCGGGGTAGGAGCTCCTGCATGCCAGTCGGCACCTCTCTACACTTTCAGAGGTATTCCCGACACAACAGAACAGAGGAAAGAAGGATTCCTATTACTGTCCCAGACAGGAGTATATGTGAGCCTTCCCAGGCCACCTCTCTGTCATCAGAAGAGTACTCCCTTAACCGGATATCAGATGTTATAAAGGCGCCTCTTACCTATGAAGGCCTCCTCCACCAGGTGCTTGATAATAGTTTTAGTGCGATGGTTCACTGCAGTGATCCACGGACTGAAGGCTCATTCCAAGGTTTTGGAACTTGGCTCTCCAGCCCGGAGTCCTGGAGGATAGGCCAGCTTCAGAATTTCCAGCAGTCTGACTTTGTGATCTGGTCGGGTCATGTTGCTGGGGAACTCCAAAATGTTAGTCCAGGACACAAGAAAAGACCACTGACTCCAATTAAAATCAAATTAAGGCAAGCTTAATATTTCAAGCAGCCGGGCTGCCTCTCCCTCTCAAACTGGCGGGAACAAGACAGCAACCCCACCTTTCCTACAGCCCAGCTTTATAGCCCAGAAAGTTACACAAAAGGAGGGTTACAGAAAACAGAACTTTGACAAGCATCACACTAATTGTAGTTTACATTTTTTTTTCTGGCCCCAGCATCAGAAATTATGAGGACCATTAGAGCCTTTGAGAGGGTCATTGTCTGGCCAGGGAAGGCGAATATTTATGAGGTGTCATTAAAGTTTCAGAATGGGCTGTTATCTGGTCAGAGAGCCAGGCATGGGTGAGTTCAAAACATGGTCAGGCATTCTAAGCAGGTTCAGAATTTGCAGTAATTTATACTAAAGCAAAAATTATCTTTTCATGGCTTTGTGGCAAGATGGCTCACAATTTTAATGAAAGATCATGTTGGGTGATCAACCCTGTCCCTTACTTTTGGAAAATCCTCTACCACCTCCAAGGTTGTGAACTCCTGAGCATTTTCCATTCCAGATATGTATTCACAGAATTTCTAACTCTTCTTCTATAATTGTGTCTTACTTGGGGCGAAGGTAATGTCAAGCCATTGTTCTGGATGAGAGTGGGAAGAATATTGTGCAGCACATAATTGCATACACATTGGATTCACTTTCCAATTTTCCAATTGAAATACTGAATTCCTGACAATAACCCATACCCTTCTAGATGCTAACTACAAATACTAATATGATGGAGAAAAATAACCCAAACGGAATTGAAATATAAGCAGTTCAGAGGAGGCATGGTGTATATTGGACTTGCCTTTTGCAAGATAAATGGTAGGTGTTATAAATCTAGTCATTTTTTAATTGAAATTGTTTTATATGTGTATTAAAGTTAACAAATATGTGAATTCCTATCTCCCTTTCGCTGTAACCTATTCAGCACATTAATTTTTATATGCACATATAGAATCCTACCTGATATCACACGTACATTTTTGTGAGGTGCCTGACATTGCAGATACAAATTGTGAGAAGAGATCACTCCACCTAAACGCTGTTGGAACTGAAAATTCAAGCTAATGGTGAGCTTCCTAGTTTAATAACATTATACATAAATCCATGTTCAGTAAAATGAATATTTTTGGTTTTGTGGATGATATATATTTCATGGTGAAATTCGATTGGCATATATAATTCTACTTTTGAATGTCTTTGTGTGTGTTTGTGTGTGTGTGTGTGTATATATATACACACACACACACACAAACACACAATATATAAATCTCTAGATTTTTCAAAATATGAAATATATGTGTCTTATATACACTCCCTAAATTCATTCATGTTCATGTATGTGGATTAATATTCAACTTTTCACAAGATTATTCTCAGAAATATTCATCCACCTGAAATACATATTTGTTTTCTAGTACTGAATACTAACTTCAGTGAAAGGTGCAAACAAATCCTAGTATTTCTACATTAACTGACCTAGTTTAACATCAATGCAAGTAGATTCCTATGGGACATGATGTGTATTTTGACATTAATTATTATTCAACACTGGTACATTACTATTTCTTCAGTTTATACACATCATAGGATATATATTTCATCCACTACTTAGCAAATTTATAGGCATTTGTTTCACTTTCAATCACTTCTTGCTCCAGAACACATGTATTTCCCTATGCTTCTTGACTGGTCTTTTCATGAGACTTTTTTTCAAATATATTATTTTCGATTTCCATGATCAATTTTTAAGCAAAACTCACACACCCTTCATGATAAAACATAACCCTAAGATGACCATTAGATATATAACTGGTTGGAATGATTGATTGTGTATCATTATAACATTTCTTATATATTTTCAGATATCCATTCAATCCATTATTTAAAGTGGATCCAGTTATATTATTTATTCCAAGTATGGTCTATTCATGCGTTATTGCTATATTCATAGACAGAGGGTATACCTATTTGTACCCCAATACAAATTTATATGTTATCAAAATATTGCTCCTGGAAATGGTGGAAGAAATACTCATGTCACGTGATATACATATACATTTTATCACAGAAATATTCTGGACACAAAAAGCAAAGGTCACACTTTCAATTGTACCAAAGCCTAAATGGAAAGTGAGCATGGATTACTAAAAACATACATGTCCAGGTTGCCTAATGCTCTCAAATGTCAATCCTATTGGTGACTACATATTTGTTTCTTCCTAAGATTATATGTTCAACCTCAAGCCTGTTGAAAATGTCTAATCCTATCACTCACTTTGTACTTTGCTTGATTTCCTAATGTCTTTATTGATATCTGCTTTCCCTCATATTTTTCCCAGTTCATCATTATGACTGACTCTTCACATGTGCTGACATTTACACTCACTCTCTAACCGAAACCCTATTGCTAAAAAACGTTTTGTCCAAATCCTATACTCACTCTTCATTCTAAACCTAACGAGTACCTTCCTCATCGTACTGAATATCGCTTTTTGACTGGATGTTCTCTTCAACATTCAATCATCCAAGGTACAAGGTCCTATGCCATTGTATATTGATTTATCTGAGACAACTATGCAGCACATAACTCAAAGCTAAGAATACCACTTAAGGGTCCAATTCCCTTCTGGGCTTCAAATCTTTCCTAATTTTCTGCTTTCATACTTATATTTCACCTATATACTCTTGTAAATATCGAAGGTTGCCAATACCATTATTCATCTCGCAAAATGATTCGTAACCCAAATCAAACATGTTATTAACCCTAAACATACACTGTTCCCTCAATATAACTTACAGAAAAGCAGGGCAGAGTTGGTCTTACAATATAGGAATGTAGGTGATCTTCCACCTTCTGAGAACCTCAAAGATCCAGGGAGAAATGATCCTTGGAGAAGATTTATGCAGCTATGTAGGACCTGAGAGAGCAATAGAAATCTTCCATGGCAAACAACCTGGTCAGGATGAATTGTTGGGTCTAAATCAGCCTCTCTCTTCTTATTGTAGAGAAGTTGGAAGAAACCAGGCCTGTGTGGAGAGCTGTTCCCGGGTGCCTAAGGTTGATATTCCATTCTAACTTCTGAATGTGTCACAGGATGTTGGGGCAGCCTTCATCACATGGGAACCTTGGAAGCAACTGTTAGGACAAAGTGGTTTTCAAGGCAGTGACCTCATTCAGTTCCTGAAGGAAGTGACCTCTTCTCACTTCCTTGGTGATGGAATTCTCTGAACTTGGGATCCAGGAAGCCAGGCACCCAGAGCCAGACCCAGTCCTAGTCCCATTGGGCTAACTTGTTTGCTTTTCCCAAGAACAGAGTCAGTCTTTCTTGGTACCTACTGATGTGAGGATGGCCCAATGCCAGCAGATCTCTGAAGAGGTACCTTCCCTGAGAAAGCAGCTAGTGGCTCACCGCTGTCTCCTGACAACTTCACAGAGTTGGCCAAGGAGACCAGATCTGAGACAGGACAGGCCATTTCGTGGGAACATAATATGGCCCACCAGTCAGAAGACATTCTGGATAGTCACATACCTACTTGGGGGAAGGAGGTGGCTTTGCCGTTGTGGGTGTGAGTTTGTGGTTTTTTTCTCATGTTCTGAGAATAGGTAGGAAAGGCGTTTTTTTTTTTTTTTTGGTGTGGAGTGGACTGTTTCTAGTAAGTCCTTTGACATTGTGAGGGTTTCTATGTCTGTGTATCCCACTGTATCTGTGATTGTAGACATTAGAAAAGAGAATGCATCAATGGACTTCTTTTCTCTAGTAGAAAGCTTCCCCACATTAATACTGCCCAATTGATTAATGGACTTCACTTTGCCTTATGGATGGGCAACACTTACTGTCTTCTTAAGTTACTCTTTTCTTCGTGAATTCTGGCCACTCTACAGAATACGCTCATGGTTTTGTGTCCCAGATATGTAACACCACAAGGCTCTGTGACATGGCCATGTACTGGATAGCTGAAGAGAATGAGAGCATCTCAGAAAACTCAGATATCAGTGTGACCAGTAAAGTCTCAGTGAAGAAACCCTTCTTGGGCCATTTGCTTACTTCTGATTCAATTACCCTGAATATCAGGAAGGTCTTTGCCTCATGCCAACCCTTTGTGAAGCCTGAAGAAAACTGTTTTCTTATGGAAATGAATGGGCTTCACCTGTGGCTCTTTGCTTAATTGCTTTGGAATGGGATGTGTCTGAATCAGTCTCTGGTCCTTGTGTGAGGCTGTGACTTAGATTCTCAGCACCCAATGGATCTGAATAAAAATCCCATGTGCTTCCCAAACCGAAATGGCCAGAAGAGAAGTCATTGTGGATGAATTTTTTTGCCTTCTTGTTTTAGGTTCCTGACCTCCATCAAGTGAGAATAGGGATCCTTTGGATTAAATGAGTTCTTCAAATCCCTGCAGAGGCTAGCCCATATTTGCTTGGGTTTTCTCATGACTCCAAATCACTTAAAGAATCCATACCTCACAGCCAGTAGGCCTCAAATTGGAGAAGCGGAACACTTTAACAGCAGGAATATTTGATCACTCCTGGTTCACAGGAGGAGTGTCCAGGCCACCATGATTTTAGGCAAATGAGGGGCAAGTGAGCTTATTTTGGACACTTTCTTAGGCTGTGCCCCTCATAGAAATCTCCAGCCAGAGGTTATGATGAGTGTCTTTATGGAAGAAGATGAGGGCCCTGTGGGAGTGTTTTGATTTTAATTGCGGTCATTTTTGTGGTGGTTGGAAAGAATGACTGGGTCCACCTGAGCTTGAACTCTTGTGTGATTCCCCTTAGAGACTGAGTTCTAGAACTGAACTCAGAGAAGTATTGCCATGAATCGTGTTTAGATTTTAGAAGGCCATGCATGAGACTCACCCATGAAAACTGAGATCTAGGCCCAGGGTGTCTTTCCACAAAACAATGGGAATCTCAGGCAGGATATCACATGATTTTATTCTGAAAGATTGGCAGGTATAGTTGAGAGTCAAAACACACATGGACCTCACATTGTAGACCTCAATTTGCCTGGCGTCATGTGACCTTTTGGCAACTCTTTGAGAAGCCTTGCCTGTGAGTGTTCTCCAAAGCTTTCATTGAAATGAGCTTTCTCAACACTTAATGGTTCCTGAATGATTTGAAACCCACAGTGCCTCCAACTTAATCTTTGAAAAATGGCTAGATAAATACCATGAAATTTTTGAAATTCCCATGACCAGGTGGCACTGGAGAAACTTTGGAAGTCCTGTGGTTGATCATGTGTATACCAGAGAATGCCTTGTTTTACTGGGTTTTATGTAAATGGTGTAGAACAGAGATGCCAGTAATTAGTATCCTGCTGAGTAGTGGGCCTAGAGCAGTGGTGGGCAGGTGTGTGATAAAACACCATGGTGGGGCCATGTGGATCGGCCATTGGCTTCCAAATGGATTATGACTGACATAGTGCAGAAATCAGACACTTATATGTAAAGGCATTTTTTATATGGAGAGGTTTCAGGGCAATGTTCAGAATCAGTTAACTATGGTTATTGGGGCAAGCTATGTTGGATAGAAGCCTGGTTGGTGCATTCTCCTGCAGACCCTGACCCACCACACGTGACAGAACTCCCTCCAGCACTGTATTCTAGTAGAACTCCTTGTATTTGGTGAAGCAAATACCAAATTCCCAGTGCAGCAGCAAGAAACACCACGAAAAGTGGAGGATGACCAAATGTCTTCAGAGTCCACACGAGGAGACACTTAGCCTCCAGTGGCCACAGTTTACCTACAAAGAGAGAATTCAACACTGCTGCCTCATGGTCGTTGGAATATAAGAAACCATGTCTTCCAGGTCACATAGATGCAGACCCATCTTTGATGGTCTCACTACAAAGGAAGTTAAAGCTCATGACAACAACATATATTTCAAGTGCCCAACCTCAGAGGCAGTTTCCCAAGAAGTCTTAGGCCAGCAGAGCTCCATGTTTGTGGAGTGTTTACCCTGTTCTTTACTTTTGGAAACTCCTCTACCACCTCCAAGGTTGTGAACTCCCGAGCATATTCCATTCCAGATATGTATTCACAGATTTTCACACTTTTCTACTCTAATTGTGTCTTACTTGGGGCCAAGCTAATATCAAGGCATTGTTCTGAATGTGAGTGGAAAGATTTTTGTGTAACACATATTTACATACACATTCGATTCATTTTTCAATTTTCTATTTGAAATACTGAAGCCCTGAAACTAACACATACCCTACTATACTCTGACTTATAATTCTAATATGATGGTGAAAAATAACCCAAACAGAATAGAAATACAAGCAGTTCCGAGGAGGCATGGTGTATTGTTACAATTGGTTTTTGCATTATATAGTGTAGGAGTTATAAATCTAGTCAATTTTTTTTTGTTGAAATAGTTCTACATGTGTTTTTAAAATTAAAAAATATGTGAATTCCTGTCTCCCTTTCTCTGTAGCCTATTCAGCACATGTATTTTTATATGCACATATAGAATTTTACCTGGTACCACACGTACATACTTGTGAGGTAACTGAATTGGCAGATGCAAATTGTGCTAAAGGATCACTCCTCCTAAATGCTGTTGGAACTGAAAATTCAACCTATGGGTGAGCTTCCTAGTTGAATATCATTATACATTAATCCATGTTCAGTAAAATGAATATTTTTCGATCTGTGGAATATATATATTTCATGATGAATTTTGATTGGCATATATATTGCTACTTTTTTTTCTTTTATTGGTTGCTCAAAACATTACAAATCTCTTGACATATAATATTTCTTACATTAGATTCAAGTGGCTTATGAACTCCCATTTTTAGCCCAAATAGAGATTACAGAATCACATCGGTTACACATCCACATTTTTACATAATGCCCTATTAGTTACTGTTGTATTCTGCTACCTTTCCTATACTCTACTATCTCCCCTCCCCTCCCTTCCTATCTTCTCTTTTTCCCCCATCTACTGTAATTCATTTCACTCCATGTTTATTTTCCCATTCCACTCACAACGATATGAAATTTTGTGTAACAATGAGGGTCTCCCTCCATTACCATGCAATTTCCCTTTTCTCTTACTTACCCTCCCACCTCATGTCTCTGTTTAAAGTTAATCTTTTCTTCCTGCTATTGCTCCCTGCTCTGTTCTTAGTTGCTCTCATTATATCAAAGAAGACATTTGGTATTTATTTTTTAGGGATTGGCTATTTTCACTAAGCATAATCTTCTCCAGTGCCATCCATTTTTCTGCAAATTTTATGATTTTGTCATTTGTTAGTGCTGCGTAATACTTCATAGTGTATAAATGCCACATGTTTTTTATCCATTCATCTATTGAAGGGCATCTGGGTTGGATCCACAGTGTTTCAGTTGTGAATTGTACTGCTATGAAAATCGATGTAGTAGTATCCCTGTATTACTCTCTTTTAAGGTCTTCAGGGAATAGTCCGAGAAGGGCAATAGCTGAGTCAAATTGTGGTTCCATTCACAGGTTTCCCAGGAATCTCCATACTGCTTTCCAAATTGGCCACACCAGTTTACAGTCCCACCAGCAATGTACAAGAGTATCTTTTACCCCACATCCTTGCCAGCACTTGTTGTTTGACTTCATAATGGCTGCCAATTTACTGGAGTGAGATGGTATCTTAGGGTGATTTCGATTTGAATTTCTCTGACTGCTAGAAATGGTGAGCATTTTTTATGTACTTGTTGATTGATTGTATGTCCTCCTCTGAGAAGTGTCTGTTCAAATCCTTGACCCATTTTTTTAATTGGGTTATTTGTTATCTTATTGTCTATTTTTTTGAGTTCTTTGTATATTCTGGATATTAGGGCTCTATCTGAAGTGTGAGGAGTAAAAATTTGTTCCCATAATGTATGCTCCTTATTTACCTCTCTTATTCTTTCTCTTGCTGAGAAAAAACTTTTCAGTTTAAGTAGTCCCATTTGTTGATTCTTGTTATTAACTCTTGTGCTATGGGTGTCCTATAAAGGAATTTGAAGCCCAACCCCATAATATGTAGATCAGAGCCAACTTTTTCTTCTATCAGACACAGAGTCTCTGATTTGATATCTAGCACCTTGATCCACTATGAGTTAACTTTTGTGCATGGCGACAGAAAGGAATTCAGTATCATTTTGTTGCATATGGATTTCCATTTTTCCCAACACCATTTGTTGAAGATACTATATTTCCTCCATTGCATGCTTTTAGCTCTTTTTTCAAACATAAGATAGTTGTAGCTTTTTGGATTAGTCTCTGTGTCCTCCATTCTGTACCATTGGTCCACCCGCCTGTTTTGGTACCAGTACCATGCTGTTTTTTTTGTTGTTGTTGTTTTATTTTTTTTTAATTAATTTTATTGTAGGTTGTTCAAAACATTACATAGTTCTTGATATATCATATTTCACAGTTTGATTCAAATGGGATATGAGCTCCCATTTTTACCCCATATACAGATTGCAGAATCACATCAATTGCACAACCATTGATTTACATATTGCCATTCTGGTGACTGTTGTATTCTTCTGCCTTTCCTATCCTCTACTATCCCCCCTCCCCCTCCCCTCCCATCTTCTCTCTCTACCCCCTCTACTGTAATTCATTTCTCCCCCTTATATTTTTCCTCCTTTCCCCTCACTTCCTCTTGTATGTAATTTTCTATACCCCTGAGGGTCTCCTTCCATTTACATGCAATTTCCCTTCTCTCTCCCTTTCCCTCCCACCTCTCATCCCTGTTTAATGTTAATCTTCTTCTCATGCTCTTCGCCCCTACTCTGTTCTTAGTTACTCTCCTTATATCAAAGAAGACATTTGGCATTTGTTTTTAAGGGATTGGCTAGCTTCACTTAGCATAACCTGCTCTTATGCCATCCATTTCCCTCCAAATTCTATGATTTTGTCATTTCTTAATGCAGAGTAATACTCCATTGTGTATAAATGCCACATTTTTTTATCCATTCTTCTATTGAAGGGCATCTAGGTTGGTTCCACAGTCTTGCTATTGTGAATTGTGCTGCTATGAACATGGATGTAGCAGTGTCCCTATAGTGTGCTCTTTTTAGGTCTTTAGGGAATAGACCGAGTAGGGGAATAGCTGGATCAAATGGTGGTTCCATTCCAAGCTTTCCAAGAAATCTCCATACTGCTTTCCAAATTGGGCGCACCAATTTGCAGTCCCACCAGTAATGTACAAGAGTACCCTTTTCCCGACATCCTCGCCAGCACTTGTTGTTGTTTGACTTCCTAATGGCTTCCAATCTTATTGGAGTGAGATGGTATCTTAGGGTGGTTTTGATTTGCATTTCTCTGACTGCTAGAGATGGTGAGCTTTTTTTCATATACTTGTTGATTGATTGTATGTCCTCCTCTGAGAAATTTCTGTTCAGGTCCTTGGCCCATTTGTTGATTGGGTTATTTGTTATCTCATTGTCTAATTTTTTTAGTTCTTTGTATATTCTGAATATTAGGGCTTTGTCTGAAGTGTGAGGAGTAAAGATTTGTTCCCAGGACGTAGGCTCAATATTTACCTCTCTTATTGTTTCTTTTGCAGAGAAAATCTTTTTAGTTTGAGTAAGTCCCATTTGTTGATTCTAGTTATTAACTCTTGTGCTATGGGTGTCCTACTGAGGAATTTGGAGCCCGACCCCACAGTATGTAGATCATAGCCAACTTTTTCTTCTATCAGACGCCATGTCTCTGATTTGATATCAAGTTCCTTGATCCACTTTGAGTTAACTTTTGTTCATGGCGAGAGAAAGGGATTCAGTTTCAATTTGTTGCATATGGATTTCCAGTTTTCGCAACACCATTTGTTGAAGATGCTAGCCTTCTTCCATTGCATGCTTTTAGCCCCTTTATCGAATATAAGATAGTTGTAGTTTTGTGGATTGGTTTCTGTGTCCTCTATTCTGTACCATTGGTCCACCCGCCTGTTTTGGTACCAGTACCATGCTGTTTTTGTTACTATTGCTCTGTAGTATAGTTTGAAGTCTGGTATAGCTATACCGCCTGATTCACACTTCCTGCTTAGCAATGTTTTTGCTATTCTGGGCCTTTTATTTTTCCATATGAATTTCATGATTGCTTTCTCTATTTCTACAAGAAATGCCATTGGGATTTTGATTGGCATTGCATTAAACCTATTGAGAACTTTTGGTAATATGGCCATTTTGATGATGTTAGTTCTAACTATCCATGAACAGGCTATATTTTTCCATCTTCTAAGATCTTCTTCAATTCTCTGTTTAGGGTTCTGTAGTTTTGAATGTATAAGTCTTACACCTCTTTTGTTAGGTTGATTCCCATGTATTTTATTTTTTCTGAGGATATTGTGAATGGGGTGCTTGTCCTCATTTCCATTTCAGAGGATTTGTCGCTGATATACAGGAATGCCTTTGATTTATGCATGTTGATTTTATATCTGGCCACTTTGCTGAATTCATTTATTAGCTCTAATAGTTTCTTTGTAGACCCTTTTGGCTCTGCTAGGTATAGAATCATGTCATCTGCAAATAGTGATAATTTGAGTTCTTCTTTTCCTATTTTTATGACTTTAATTTCTTTCGTCTAATTGCTCTGGCCAGTGATTCGAGAACTATGTTGAACAGAAGTGGTGAGAGAGGGCATCCCTGTCTTGTTCCAGATTTTAGAGGGAATGCCTTCAGTTTTTCTCCATTCAGAATGATGCTAGCCTGAGGCTTAGCATAGATTGCTTTTACAATATTGAGGTATGTTCCTGTTATCCCTAGTTTTTCTAGAGTTTTGAACATAAAGGGATGCTGTACTTTGTCGAATGCTTTTTCCGCATCTATCGATATGATCATATGGTTCTTATTTTTAAGCCTATTGATGTGGTGAATAACATTAATTGATTTCCGTATATTGAACCAACCTTGCATCCCATGGATAAATCCTACCTGATGATGGTGCACAATTTTTTTGATATGTTTTGTATCCGGTTCGCCAGAAGTTTATTGAGGATTTTTGCATCTAGGTTCATTAAAGATATTGGTCTGTAGTTTTCTTTCTTTGGAGTGTCTTTGTCTGGTTTAGGAATCAGGGCGATGTTGGCCTCTTAGAATGAATTTGGAAGTTCTCCCTCTTTTTCATTTTCCTGAAATAGCTTGAAAAGTATTGGTATTAGTTCCTCTTTAAAGGTTTTTTAAAACTCTGCTGTATACCCATCTGGTCCTGGGCTTTTCTTAGTTGGTAGTCTTTTGATGGTTTCTTCTATTTCCTCAATTGATATTGGTCTGTTTAGGTTGTCAATATCCTCCTGACTCAATCTGGGCAAATCATATGACTTAAGAAATTTATCGATGCCTTCACTATCTTCTATTTTATTGGAGTATAAGGATTCAAAATAATTTCTGATAATCTTCTGTATTTCTGAAGTGTCTGTTGTGATATTGCCTTTTTCATCCCGTATGCTAGTAATTTGAGTTCTCTCTCTTCTTCTCTTCGTTAGCGTGGCTGAGGGTCTGTCAATTTTATTTATTTTTTCAAACAACCAACTTTTAGTTTTGTCAATTTTTTCAATTGTTTCTTTTGTTTCGATTTCATTAATTTCAGCTCTGATTTTAATTATTTCTTGTCTTCTACTTTTTTGCCGTTGTTTTGCTCTTCTTTTTCTAGGACTTTGAGTTGAAGTATTAGATCATTTATTTGTTGTTTTTTTTTCTTTTTTTAAGGATTGAACTCCAAGCAATAAATTTTCCTTTTAGAACTGCTTTCAATGTGTCCCATAGATTCCGTCATGTTGTGTCTGTGTTTTCATTTATCTCTAAGAATTTTTCAATTTCCTCCTTGATGTCTTCTATAACCCATTGATCATTCAGTAACCTATTTTTCATTCTCCAAGTGATGCATGATTTTTCCTTACTTCTTTTATCGTTGATTTTCAATTTCATTCCATTATGTTCAGATAAGATGCATGGTATTATCTCTACTCCTTTGTATTGTCTAAGAGTTGCCCTGTGACATAATATAAAATCTATTTTTGAGAAGGATCCATGTGCTGCTGAGAAAAAAGTGTAACTGCTTGATCTTGGGTGGTATATTCTATATATGTCAATTAAGTCCAGGTTATTAATTATGTTATTGAGTTCTATAGTTTCCTTATTCAACTTTTCTTTGGAAGATCTATCCAGTGGTGAGAGAGGTGTGTTGAAGTCTCCCATAATTATTGTATGGTGGTCTATTAGACTCTTGAACTTGAGAAGAGTTTGTTTGATGAACATAGCTGCACCATTGTTTAGGGCATATATATTTATGATTGTGATGTTTTGTTGGTGTATGGTTCCCTTGAGCTGTATGTAGTGTCCCTCTTCATCCCTTTTGATTAACTTTGGCTTGAAATCTATTTTATATGATATGAGTATGGACACTCCTGCTTGTTTCGAAAGTCCATATGAGTGATATGATTTTTCCCAACCTTTCACCTTCAGTCTATGTATGTCTTTTCCTATCAAATGCGTCTCCTGAAGGCAGCATATTGTTGGGTCTTGTTTTGTGATCCATTCTACTAGCCTGTGTCTCTTAATTGGTGAGTTTAAGCCATTAACATTTAGGGTTATTATTGAGATATGGGTTGTTCTTCCAGCGATATTTGTTTATTTATGTTCCTAAACATGGTTTGTTTTCCTCTTTGATTATCCCCAGCCTTTACTGTACTCCCTCCCGCTGTTGGTTTTCATTGATATTTTCCATTTCCTCTTCCTGTAATATTTTGCCGAGGATGTTTTGAAGAGATGGTTTTCTAGCTGCAAATTCTTTTCACTTTTGTTTATCGTGGAAGGTTTTAATTTCATCTTCCATACTGAAGCTTAATTTTGCTGGATACACAATTCTTGGTTGGAACCCATTTTCTTTCAGTGTTTGAAATATGTTATTCCAGGATCTTCTAGGTTTCAGAGTCTGTGTTGAAAGATCAGCTGTTATCCTGATTGGTTTACCCCTAAATGTAATCTGCTTCCTTTCTCTTGTAGCTTTTAAAATTCTCTCCTTATTCTGTATGTTGGGCATCTTCATTATAATGTGTTTGGATGTGGATCTCTTATGATTTTGCACATTCGGCATCCTGTAGGCTTCTAGGATTTGGGATTCTGTCTCATTCTTCAAGTCTGGGAAGTTTTCTCGTATTATATCATTGAATAGATTGCTCATTCCTTTTGTTTGGACCTCTATACCTTCCTGTATCCCAATGACTCTTAAGTTTGGTCTCTTTATGTTATCCCATATTCTTGAATGTTCTGCTCATGGTTTCTTAACAGCTTTGCTGAGCTGTCTATGTTCTTCTCCAGTTGAAATACTTTGTCTTCATTGTCTGATGTTCTATCTTCTAAGTGTTCTACTCTGCTGGTAGTATTCTCAATTGAGTTTTTAAGTTGGTTTATTTTTTCCTGCATTTCCAGGATTTCTGTTTGTTTGTTTTTTATAACCTCGATCTCCCTGTATAATTGATCTTTTGCTTCTTGGATTTGTTTATGTAATTCATTTTCGAAGTGGTTGAAGTGGTCTTTCATTGTCTGATTTTGCTGTCTAATGTCTTCCTTGAGACTCCAGATTATCTGAAGCATGTATATCCTGAATTCTTTATCTGACATTTCATCTGCTGCAGATATTACCTCTTCTAAAGTTGAGTTGACCTGCATTGCTTGTGGTCCTTTCTTTCCTTTTCTTTTCATACTGATCGCGTTTCATTCTGCTTGGTGAAACTGTTGTGTTATTGATTTTTCCCCCTATATATTTATATTGCTCTTGTATAGTTGCAAAGTTTCCTTCGCAGGCTTTGGCGGTGGTTCTGCCTCTCCTCCAATTGGGGCAATGTGCCTACCACGCCGGCAGGTCGCTGTGCCTGTACTTTCGGTGGGACTGTTCTTTCGGTGGTCACAGGTCCGCCTATCTTGCAGGCGTGAGCAGCGGCTCTGCCCCTCCGCTGGCTGCTAGGCCTGTTCTGTCTGTCGTTTGCAGGTCTGTCTACCTAACAGGCGCTGGTGGCGGCCCTGCCCCTCCTCCAACCGGGGTGATGTGTCAGACGGGCCACTGGGCCTGTTTTGTCAGTGGTCATGGTACCGCCTACCTTGCAGGTGCGTGGGGCAACAGTGCCCCTCCGCAGGTTCTGGGCCTGACCTGCCGGTGGGTCGCAGGTCATTCATTTTTTAGTTCTAGTAGTTTTTGTAGACCCTTTTGTGTCTTCTATGTTTAGAATAATGTCACCCGAAAATAGTGATAATTTACGTTCTTAGTTTCCTATTTTTATGCCTTTTATTTCTTTAGTCTGTCTAATTGCTCTGGCCAGTGTTTTGAGAACTATATGGAATAGAAGTGGTGAGAGAGGGTATCCCTGTCTTGTTCCAGATTTTAGAGGAAATGCCTTCAATTTTTCTGCATTAATAATGATGCTAGCTGAGGCTTTGCATAGATAGCTTTTACAATGTCGAGGTAATTTCCTGTTATCCCTAGTTTTTCTAATGTTTTGAACATAAAGGGATGCTGTACTTTGTCAAGTGCTTTTTTTGCTTCTAACGAGATGATCATATGGTTCTTATCTTTAAGTCTATTGATGTGGTGAATAACATTTATTGATTTCCATATATTGAACCATCGTTGCATCCCAGGGATGAATCCTACTTGATCATGTTGCATAATTTTTTTGATGTGCCTTTGTATTCGATTCGCCAGAATTTTATTGAGGATTTTTGCATGTAGGTTCATCAGATATATTGGTCTGTAGTTTTCTTTCATTGAGGTGTCTTTTTCTGATTTCAGAATTAGCGTGATGTTGGCCTCATAGAATGAATTTGGCAGAGCTCCCTCTTTTTCTCTATCCTGAAATAACTTGAAAAGTATTGGTATTAAATCTTCTTTAAATGTTTTGTAAAACTCCGCTGTATAGCCATCCGTTCCTGGGCTTTTCTTGGTTGGTAGTCTTTTGATTGCTTCTTCTGTTTCATCCATTGACATTGGTCTGTTTAAATTTTGTGTATCCTCCTGACTCAGTCTGGGCAAATCATATGACTTAAGAAATTTGTTGATGTCTTCACTATATTCTATTTTATTGGAATATAGGTTTTCCAAATAATTTCTAATTGTCTTCTGTATTTCGGAAGCATCTGTTGTAATATAGCCTTTTTCATCCCATATGTTAGTAATTTGAGTTCTCTCTCTTCTTCTCTTCATTAGCATGGCTAAGGGTCTGTCGAACATATATATTTTTTCGAAGAACCACCTTTTAGTTTTGTTAATTTTTTCAATAGTTTCTTTTGTTTCAATTTTGTTGATTTCTGCTCTGATTTTAATTATTTCTTGCCTTCTGCTACATTTTCTGTTGTTTTTCTCTTCCTTTTCTAGGGCTTTGAGTTAAAGTGTGAGCTCATTTATTTGTTCGGTTTTACTTTTTTTCAGGAGTGACCTCCAGGCAATGAATTTCCCTCTTAAAACTGCTTTCATTGTGTCCCATAGATTCCGATATGTTGCGTCTGTATTTTCATGTATCTCTAAGATTTTTTTGATTTCCTCCTTTATATCTTCTCTAAACCACTGATCATCCAGTAACATATTGTTCATTTTCCATGTGATGTAGGATTTTTCCTTCCTTCTTTTATCATTGATTTCCAGTTTCATTCCATTATGATCAGATAAAATGCATGGTATTATCTCCACACCTTTATATTTACTGAGGGTTGCCCTATGGCATAATATATGGTCTATTTTTGAGAAGGATCCACGTGCTACTGAGAAAAAAGTATATCCACTTGATGATGGTTGATATATTCTATATATGTCAGTTACATGTAGGTTATTGATTGTGATATTGAGTTCTATACTTTCTTTATTCAACTTTTGTTTGGAGGATCTGTCCAATGGTGAGAGAGGTGTGTTGAAGTCTCCCATAATTATTGTGTTGTGGTCTATTTCATTCTGGAACTTGAGGAGAATTTGTTTTTTGAACGTTGCAGCACCATTATTTGGTGCATAAATATTGATAATTTTTATGTTTTGTTGGTGAATGGTTCCTTTTAACAGTATATAATGTCCTTTCTTATCCCTTTTGATTAAATTAGTCTTGAAGTCAATTTTATTCGATATGAGGATGGCCACCCCTGCTTGCTTACGAGGACCATTGCATGGTATATTTTTTCCAAAACTGCACCTTCAGCCTGTATGTCTTTTCCATTCAGATGTGTCTCCTGGAGGCAACATATTGTTGGATTCGTTTTTAATCCAAGTTACCAGCCTATGTCGCGTTATTGGAGAGTTTAAGCCATTAACATTTAGAGTCACTATTAATATATGGTTTGTACTGCCACCCATAATTGATGATTCTTCTTTTTTTTTTTAATTTAGTTTGTTTCTCCATGATTAGCTTTTCCCCCACCCTCTGTCATTACTGAGACACTTCCCACTGATGGTTTTGGTTGTTGATTTTCATTTCTTCTTCGTGTATTGTTTTGCTCAAGATGCTTTGCAATGCTGCTTTTCTGGCTACAAATTTTTTTAGCTTTTGTTTATCATGAAATATTTTTATTTCATTGTCATACCTGAAGCTTAATTTTGCTGGATACAGAATTTTTGGTTAGCATTCATTGTCTTTCAGTGTTTGAAATACGTTGTTCGAGGATCTTCTCGCTTTCAGCGACTGTGATGAAAAATCCCTTCTCAACCTTATTGGTTTACCCCTTAATGTAATCTGCCTCCTTTCTCTTAGAGCTTTTAATATTTTCTCTTTGTTTTGTATATTGGATATCTTCATAACGATGTGTCTTGGTGTTGATCTACTGTGATTTTCTGTGCTCGGTGTCCTGTAAGCATGTCCAATTTGTATATCCGTTTACTTTGTATTTCTGGAAATATTTCTGTAATTATTTCATTCAATAGATTACTCATTTCATTGGTTTGAATCTGTGTACCTATCCAGATGACTCATAAATTTGTTTTTTTATGTTATCCCATATCTCTTGAATGTTTTACTCATGATTTTTTACCAGCCTTTCTGTGTTGGCTAGATTCATTTCAAGATGATATATTTTGTCTTCATTATCGAACATTCTGTCTTCTACTTGCTCCACAGTGTTAGAGATACTCTTAATTGACTTTTTAATTTGGTTTATCGTTTCCTTCATTTCTAGAATTATTGTTTGATTTTTTTATAATCTCTATCTCCTGATAAAGATTCATAACTTCTTCTTTTATCTGTTAATGTAATTCATTTTCAATGTGTTCTTTCACTGTTTGGATTTGCTGTCTCGTATCCTCTTTAAGTTTCCATTCCATCTGTCTAAGGTATTCCTTGAGTTCTTTATATGACCATTTTTCTGATGACTATAGGTCCTCCTGAATATTTAGGCTGTCATTGTTTGTACTTATTTTCTTCCTTGATTTTTTGTGCTGCTCATGTTACTTCTTGCTCTGTTTCACTGCTGAGTTACTGTTTACTCTTATAATTTTATTTGATGCTTGGGAGGAAAGATATTAGAAGGAAAGGGAAGAAGTCACTAAAGAGAATGAGAGTAGGCAGGTAGAATTAAAGGAAGGGGAAATAAGAAAATTGAAAAGAAATGATAAGACAAAAGAAAAAAATAGAAAAGAAAGAAAGAAAGAAAAAAATTTAAAAATAATGATCATTTAAAAAATGAATATTAAAATTTAAAATAATAATAATAACAATAAAATAAAAATATTTTTAAAAATGAAAACATTTTAAAACGTTAAAGTAAAACAACAACAAAAAAAATGAATTCACATAAAGAATCTAAATGCCACACTCAGTAGGCCTCAAGTTGGAGAAGCAGAGCAGTATTAAGGGCAGGCCTATTTTTTCACTTCTGTTTCACAGGAAGGGATTCCAGGCCACCCTGATTTTAGGCAAATGAGGGGCAAGGGAGCTTATTTTGCACACGGACGTGGGCTGTGTACCTCATGGAAACCTCCAGCCGGAGGTTATGATGAGTGTCTACATGGAAAAAGATGAGGGCCATGTTGGGGTGTTTTGGTTTTAGCTGTGAACATTTGTATGGCGGTAGGAAGAGAAGACTGGGTCCACCTGGGCTTGAAGTCTTGGGTGATTCAACATAGAGACTGAGATCTGGAATTTACCTCAGAGAAGTATTGCCATGAATTGTGTTGGGATTTTAGAAGGCCAAGCATGAGAGTCGCCCTTGGAAAGTGAGATCTAGGCCCAAGGTGGCTTTCCACAGCGCAAAGGGAATCTCAGCCAGGATATCACATGATTTTCTTCTGAAAGACTTGGCAGCCATAGTTGAGAGTCAAAGGCTCATGGACCTCACATTGTAGACCTCAATGGGCCTGGCTTCATGTGACCTTTTGGCAACCCTTTGGGAAGCCTTGCCTCTGAGAGTTCTCCAGAGCTTTCATTGAAATGAGCTTACTCAACATTTAATGGTTAATGAATGAATTGAAACCCACAGTGCCTCCAACTTCATCCTTGAAAATTGGCCAGATAAAAACCATGAAATTTTTGAAATTCCCAAGACTAGGTGTCACAGGAGAACCTTTGGATGTCCTCTAGCTGATCATGAGAATACAAGACAATGCCTTTATTGACTGGTTTACATGAAAATGGTGTATAACAGAGATGCCAGTAAGTTGGAGCCTGCTGAGTAGTGTTCCTAGAGCCGTGGTGGGCAGATGTGTGATAAAAAATCTCTGGTGTTTCCATGTTTATCTGCCATTGGTGTCCAAATATCTTGTGACTGACATTTTGCAGCCAGTAGACCCTTATATGTAAAAGCATCTTGTTATATGGAGAGGTTTTAGGGCAATGTTCAGAATCAGGTTGCTATGGTCAATGGAGCAAGCTATGTGGGATAGAAGCCTGGTTGGTGCATTCTCCAACAGAACCCGACCCACCACAACTGACAGAATTCCCTACAGCACTGTGTCCCAGGTGAACGCTTTTTATTTCATGAAGCAAATACCACACTCCTAGTGCAACAGCAAGAAACACCATGAAGAGTGGAGGATGACCAAATGGCTTCACAGTCCACATGAAGAGACACTTGCCCTCAGTGGCCACAGTTTACCTACACAGAGAAAATTCAGCACTGCTGCCTCATGTTCATTGGAAAATAAGAAACCATGTCATCCGTGTCACATAGATGCAGACCCAGCTTTGATGGTCTCACTACAAAGGAAGCTAATGCTCCTGACAACAAAATATATTTCAAGTGCCCAACCTCAGAGGTAGTTTCTCCAGATGTTGGGCCGGCAGAGCTTCATGTTTGTGGAGTGTTTACCCTGTCCCTTACTTTTGGAAACTCCTCTACCACCTCCAAATTTGTGAACTCCTGAGCATTTTCTATTCCAGATATGTATTCACAGATTTTCTAACTCTTCTCCTCTAATTGTGTCTTACATGGGGCGAAGGTAATGCCAAGGCATTGTTCTGAATGAGAGTGGGAAGATTTTTATGTAGCACATGTTTGCATACACATTGGATACATTTTCCAATTTTCCATTCGAAATACTGAATCCCTGACACTAACAAATTTCCTTCTAGACTTTTACTTATAATCTTAATATGATGCAGAAAAATAACCCAGACAAAATAGAAATACAAGAGGTTCACAGGAGGCATGGTGTATAGTTGGATTTGCCTTTCGTATGATAAATGGTAGGTGTTATAAATCAAGCCAATTTTAATTGAAATAGTTCTCCATGTGTTTTAAAAGTTAACAAATATGTGAAAAACTGTCTCCCTTTCTCTGTAGCCTATTCAGCACATGTATTTTTTATGCACATATTGAATTATACCTGGTATCACACGTACATTTTGTGAGGTGGCTGACTTGGCAGATACAAATTGTAAGAAAAGATCACTCCTACTAAACGCTGTTGGAACTGAAAATTCAACATATGGGTCAGTTTTCTAGTTGTACAACATAAATTGATGTTCAGGAAAATGAAAGGAAAATGAATATTTTTGGATCTCTGGATGATATATTTTTCATGGTGAATTTCAATTGGCATACATAATGCTACTTTTTAATGTCTGTGTGTGTGTGTGTATATATATATATATATATGTATTCACTCTCCAGATTTTTCAAAATATGAAATGTATTTGTCTGATTATACACTCCCTAAATTCATTCATATTTATGTATGTGGATGTATAATCAACTTTTCACAAGTTTATTCTCAGAAATATTCATCCACCTGAAATACATATTTGTTTCCTAGTACTGAAAACTAACTTCAGGGGATCATATGATGACAGCGAAAGGAGTGCATCAACCCCATGTACAGCATCACTGTGCAGGAGAATGACGAATTTCCAGCAAAATTTGGGTGGTCCTAAACCTAGTGGAAGTATTTCCATCTCACGAGGATCAGCTACGGGGCTCAAACGTGAGTGATTTGTCTGCATGGAGCATCATGCTGCTTATTCAGCAAATCGCCCTGCGGGTAGAGTCTGTGGCGCGTGCTGGGAAGCAATGAGATAGCAACACAAATATTCAGTGGTGCAGATTCTGTGGGCTCATGCCATCTGTAGAATCACTGTGCTCATTGCTGAATTCTGGGTTTGAGACCAGGGAAATACACGGTCCAATTCGGTTTTCCACACCAGTCAGACCACAGAGGAAGCCAGGGTCCACCATCTTGGAGAGCTGACGTCACCATTCCTGTTTTCAACTGATAGCAGCTCATTCAGCTATAGAACAGGTAATCTCAGGCTGTCATTCGCCTGTGTCTCGGAGACAAATTACTCAGGCCTGCTCCTATCAGAACATACACCAAGCCCAGAGCGGCCGAATTCTGGCTCCTGGAACTGATCAGGCCCAGGGCTAAAGAACCTGCGGAAACTGCTTCTCGGTCTAGGTCTTGCTGAATACTGTGGAGGTAAATACCAACCGAGCCTTCATAGGCAGTGGCAACAGGATTGAGACGGGGCTTGTGAGGGCCGGTCAGGACTCACCCATTGCTTTGTTCATCCGGCAAAGGGAACGAAATGCTGCCATTCGCATGGGATACCAACATGTTAGAGATCTGAAGTCATCACAAAGTGTCGGAGGAGATAACTTCATCGATACCAGCGGTGAGAGAAACAGTTGGTCTCCTGGTAAAAAAAGTGAGTCACAAACACCCGAGTCTCTCTCATTCTGTCTTCAAGCTAGAGGGACAGAGCAGAGACACCGCTCACGCCCGGCACTGGCCCAGCGACCCGCAGGCGTGGTAGTCACGTCATCCCAATTGGAGTAGGGACAGAGCAGAGCCGCCGCCCGTGCCCGGAACAGGCCCATCGACCAGCAGGCTTGGTAGTCACGTCACCCCAATTGGAGTAGGGGCAGAGCAGAGCCACAGCCTATGCCCAGAACAGGCCCAATGACCCGCCAGTGTGGTAGACACGGCACCCCTATTGGAGTAGTGGCAGAGCAGAGCCTTCTCCCGTGCCCATTACAAGCCCATCGGCCCACCAGCATGGTTGTTAGGTCACCCCAATAGGAATAGGGGCAGAGCAGAGCCACCACCCATGCCCAGAACAAGCCCAGCAACCCGCCGGCGAGGTAGTCACATCACCCCAATTGGAGTAAGGGCAGAGCAGAGTGACCAACCTCGCCCACAACGTAGGCAACCGAACAGCGAAACAGGCCAAGTGGCCTGCGGGCACGGCAGACACATAACCCCATTTGGAGTAGGGGTAGAGCAGATCCACTGCCCGTGCCCACAAAATAGACAGACCTGCGACCGACCAGCAAAGAGGCTCAGCGTCCTGCCGGCATGGTAGACACGTCATCCCAATTTGAGTAAGGGCAGAGTAGAGCTGCCGCCCGCACCTGCAAGGTAGGCAGACCTGCAATGGATCAGCAGAACAGGCCGAGGGGTCTGTGGGCGTTGTAGACACGTCACACCAAATGGAGGAGGGGCAGAGCAGAGCCACTGCCCGCGCCCGCATTTTAGACAGACCTGCGACCAACCAGCACAACAGGCCCAGCAGCCCGTCAGCGTGGTAGATAGATCACCCCAATTGGAGGAGCAGAACAGCCGCCCCCCGCTACTTCAAGGGAGACTTTTCAACTATACAAGAGCAATATAAGTATATAGGGGAAAAATTTCAAAAACACAACAGTTTCAACAAGCAGAGAGAAACGCGAGCAGTATGAAAAGACAAGGAAAGAAAGGACCACAAGCAATGCAGGTAAACACAATTTTAGAAGAGATAATAGCTGCATCAGATGGAATGTCAGATAAAGAATTCAGGATACTCAGGCTTTAGATGATCTGGAGTCTCAAGGAAGACATTAGACAACAAAATCAGACAATTAAAGATCCCTTCGACAATGAATTACATAAACAAATCCAAGAAGCAAAAGATCAACTATATAGGGAGATAGAGGTTGTAAAAACAAACAGAAATCCTAGAATTGCAGGAAGCAATAAACCAACTTAAAAACTCAATTGAGAATACTACCAGCAGAGTAGAACACTTAGAACATAGAACATCAGACAATGAAGACAAAGTATTTCAACTTGAAAAGAACATAGACAGCTCAGCAAGACTGTTAAGAAACCACGAGCAGAACATCCAAAAAATATGGGATAACATAAAGAGGCCAAACTTAAGAGACATTGGGATACAGGAAGGTATAGAGGTTCAAACAAAAGGAATGAGCAACCCATTCAATGAAATAATATGAGATAACTTCCCAGACTTGATAAATAAAAAAGAATCCCAAGTCCTAGAAGCCTACAGAACGCCGAATGTGCAAAATCATAAGAGAGCCACAACTAGACACATTATAATGAAGATGCCCAACAAACAGAAAAAGGAGAGAATTTTAAAAGCTACAAGAGAAAGGAAGCAGATTACATTTAGGGGTAAACCAATCAGGATAACAGCTGATCTTTCAAAACAGACTCTGAAAGCTAGAAGATCCAGGAATAACATATTTCAAACACTGAAAGAAAATGGGTTCCAACCAAGAATTGTGTATCCAGCGAAAGTAAGCTTCAGGATGGAAGATGAAATTAAAACCTTCCACGATAAACAAAAGTGAAAAGAATTTGCAGCTAGAAAACCATCTCTTCAAAACATCCTCGGCAAAATATTACAGGAAGAGGAAATGGAAAATATCAATGAAAACCAACAGCGGGAGGGAGTACAGTAAAGGCTGGGGATAATCAAAGAGGAAAACAAACCATTTTTAGGAACATAAATAAACAAATATCGCTGGAAGAACAACCCATATCTCAATAATAACCCTAAATGTTAATGGCTTAAACTCACCAATGAAGACACACTGGCTAGTAGAATTGAACAAAAAACAAGACCCAACAATATGCTGCCTACAGGGGACGAATTTGATAGGAAAATGCATACATAGACTGACGGTGAAAGTTTGGGAAAAATCATATCACTCATATGGACTTCGGAAACAAGCAGGAGAGTCCATACTCATATCAAATAAAATAGATTTTAAGCCAAAGTTAATCAAAAGGGATAAAGAGAGACACTACATACTGCTCAAGGGAACCATACACCAACAAGACACAGCAATCGTTAATATATATGCCCCGTACAATGGTGCAGCTATGTTCATCAAAGAAACTCTTCCCAATTTCAATAGTCTAATAGACCACAATACAGTAATCATGGGTGCCATGAACACACCTCTCTCACCACTGGACAGATCTTCCAAACAAAAGTTGAATAAGGAAACTATAGAACTCAATAACACAATTAATAACCTAGACTTATTTGAGATATGTAGAATATAACACCCAACATCAAGCAGTTACCTTTTTTCTCAGCAGCACATGTATCCTTGTAAAAAATAGATCATATATTATGTCACAGGGCAACTCTTAGACAATATAAAGGAGTACAGTTAATACCATGCATATTATCTGATCATAATGGAATGAAACTAAAAATGAATGATAAAAGAAGGAAGGATAAATCATGCATCACTTGGAGAATGAACAATAGGTTACTGAGTGATCAATGGGTTATAGAAGACATCAAGGAGGAAATTTAAAAATTCTTAGAAATAAATGAAAATGCAGACACAACATACCGGAATCTATGGGACACATTGAAAGCAGTTCTAAGAGGAAAATTCATTGCTTGGAGTTCATTCCTTAAAAAAAGAAACAACCAACAAATAAATGATCTCATACTTCATCTCAAAATCCTAGAAAAAGAAGACGAAAGCAACAGCAAATGAAGTAGAAGGCAAGAAATAATTAAGATCAAAGCTGAAATTAATGAAATTGAAACAAAAGAAACAATTGAAAAAACTTGACAAAAGTAGAAGTTGGTTCTTTGAAAAAATAAATAAAATTGACAGACCCTTAGAAACGATAACAAAGAGAAGAAGACAGAGAACTCAAATTGCTAGAATAAGGGATTAAAAAAGAAATATCACAACAGATATTTCAGAAATACAGAAGATAATCAGAAATTATTTTGAATCCTTATACTCCAATCAAATAGAAGACAGTGAAGGCATCGATAAATTTCTTAAGTCATATGATCTGCCCATATTGAGTCAGGAGGATATAGCAACATAAACAGACCAATATCAATTGAGGAAATAGAAGAAACCATCAAAACACTACCAACTTAGAAAAGCCCAGGACCGTATAGGTATACAGCAGAGTTTAACAAAACCTTTAAAGAGGAACGAATACCAATATTTTTCAAGGTATTTCAAGAAAGTGAAAAAGAGGGAGATCTTCCAAATTCATTCTACGAGGCCAACATCACCCTGATTATTACAGCAGACAAAGACACTTCAAAGAAAGAAAACTACAGACCAATATCTCTAATGAACCTACATGAAAAAATCCTCAATAAAATTCTGGCGAATTGGATACAAAAAAAAATATCAAAAAAATTGTGAATCCTGATCAAGTAGAATTCATCCATGTGATGCAAGGCTGGTTCAATATACGGAAATCAATAAATGTTATTCACCACATCAATAGACTTTAAAATAAGAACCATATGATCATCTCGATAGATGCAAAAAAAAGCATTCAATAAAGTACAGAATTCTGTTATGTTCAACACTCTAGAAAAACTAGTGATAAGAGGAACATACCTCAATATTGTAAAAGCAATCTATGCTAAGCCTCAGGCTAGCATCATTCTGAATGGAGAAAAATTGAAGGCATTCTCTCTAAAATCTGGAACAAGACAGGGATGCCCTCTCTCACCACTTCTGTTCAACATAGTTCTCGAAACACTGGCCAGAGCAATTAGACAGACGAAAGAAATAAAAGGCATAAAAATTGGAAAAGAAGTACTTAAATTATCACTATTGCAGATCACATGATTCTATATCTAGCAGTCCCAAAAGGGTCTACAAAGAAACTAATGGAGCTAATAAATGAATTCAGAAAAGTGGCAGGATATAAAATCAACATGCATAAATCAAAGGCATTCCTGCATATCAGCGACAAATCTTCTGAAATGGAAATGAGGACAACCACTCCATACACAATATCCTAAAAAAATAATAATAATAATTATGAATCAACCTAACAAAAGATGTGAAAGTCTTATACAATGAAAACCACAGAACCCTAAAGAGAGAAATAGAAGAAGATCTTAGAAGATGTAAAAATATATCCTGTTCATGGATAGGCAGAACTAACATCATCAAAATGGTGATATTACCAAAAGTTCTCAATAGGTTTAATGCAATGCCAATCAAAATCCAAACGGCATTTCTTCTAGAAATAGAGAAAGCAATCATGGAATTCATATGGAAAAATAAAAGACACAGAATAAAAAAAGCAATACTAAGCAGGAAGTGTGAATCAGGCGGCCTAGTGATACCAGACTTCAAACTATACTACAGAGCAATAGTAACAAAAATAGCATGGTACTGGTACCAAAACAGGAGGGTGGACCAATTGTTCAGAATAGAGGACACAGAAACCAAGCCAGGAAACTACAACTATCTTATATTTGATGGAGGGGCTAAAAGCATGCAATGAAGGAATATAGCATCTGCAAAAAATGGTGCTGGGAAAACTTGGAATCCATGTGTAAAAAAATGAAACTGAATCTCTTTCTCTCGCCATGCACAAAAGATAACTCAAAATGGATCAAGGAGCTTGATATCAAATCAGAGACATGGAGTCTGATAGAAGAAAAAGTTGGCTACGATCTACATACTGTGGGGTCGGGCTCCAAATTCCTCAATAGGACACCCATAGCACAAGAGTTAATAACTACAATCAACAAATGGGACTTACTCAAACTAAAAAGGTTTTTCTCAGCAAAAGGAACAATAAGAGAGGTAAATAGGGAGCCTAAATCCTGGGAACAAATCTTTACTCCTCACACTTCAGATAGAGCCCTAATATTCAGAGTATACAAAGAACTGAAAAAAATAGACAATAAGATAACAAATAACCCAATAAACAAATGGGCCAAGAACCAGAACAGACACTTCTCAGAGAAGGACATACAATCAAAAAACAGGTACGTGAAAAAATGCTCACCATCCCCAGCAGTCAGAGAAATGCAAATCAAAAGCACCCTAAGATACCATCTCATTCCAATAAGATTGGCAGCCATTATGAAGTCAAACAACAACAAGTGCTGGTGAGGATGTGGAGAAACAGGTACACTTGTACATTATTGGAGGCACTGCTAATTGGTGCAGCCAATTTGTAAAGCATTATGGAGATTTCTTGGAAAGCTGGGAATGGAACTACCATTTGACCCAGCTATTCCTCTTCTCGGTCTATTCCCTAAAGACCTTAAAAGATCATGCTACAGGGACACTGCTACAATGATGTTCATAGCAGCACAATTCACAATAGCAAGACTGTGGAACCAACCTAGATGCCGTTCAATAGAAGAATGGATAAAAAAAATGTGGCATTTATACACAATGGAGTATTACTCTGCTTTAAAAAATGACAAAATCATAGAATTTGCAGGAAAATAGATGGCATTAGAGCAGATTATGCTAAGTGAAGCTAGCCAATCCCTAAAAAAACAAATGCCAAATGCCTTCTTTGATAAAAGGAGAGTAACTACGAACAGAGTAGGGATGAAGAGCATGAGAAGAAGATTAGTATTAAATAGGGATGAGAGGTGGGAGAGAAAGGGATAGAGAAGAGAAATTGCATGGAAATGGAAGGAGACCCACAGGGTTATATAAAATTACATAAAAGAGGATGTGAGGGGAAAGGGAAAAATAATATAAAAAGGGAGAAATTTATTACAGTAGAGGGGGTAGAAAGAGAAGAGGGGAAGAGAGGGGAGAGGAGGAGGGATAGTAGAGGATAGGAAAGGCAGCAGAATACAATAGCCACTAGTATGGCAATGTGTAAATCAATTGATGTGTAACTGATGTGATTCTGCAATCTGTATACGGGGTAAAAATGGGAGTTCATAACCTACTTGAATCAAAGTGTGAAATATGATATATCAAGAAATATGTAATGTTTAGAACAACCATAAAAAAATTTAAAAAAAAAAGGAAACTAACTTCGGTGAATGAGGCACGCGAATCCTAATATTTCTACAGTAACTTACCAAGTTTAACATCAATGCAAGTAGATTCCAATGGGACATGATGTGTATTTTTACGTTAATTTTTATTCAAAACTGGTACATTACAATTTCATCAGTTTATGCACATCATAGGATATATATTTCATAAACAATTTAGCAAATTTATAGGCATTTGTTTCACTTTCAATCTCTTCCTGCTTCAGAACACATGTATTCCTCCATATTTCTTGACTGGTCTTTGCATGAGAATTCTTTCCGAACACATTATTTTCGATTTCCATAATCACTTTTGAAGCAAACTTCACACACTCTTCATGATAAACCAAAACACTAATATTACCATTAGATGTATAACTGGTTGGAATGAATGAATGTATATCAATATAAGATTTATTGTATATTTTCAGATATCAATTCAATCCATTATTTAAAGTTGGAATCAGTTATATTATTTATTCACAGTATGGTGTATTCATGCTTAATCTCTATATTCATGGACACAGGGTACACCTCTTTGTATCCCCAATAATAAATTTATGTCTTCAATATATTGCTCCCAGAAATGGTGGTAGAAATACTCATGTCACCTGATCTACATATACATTTTATCACAGTAATATTCTGGACAAAAAATGTAAAGGTCACACTTATGATTGTACCAAAGACTAAATGAAAAGAGATCATGGATTACTAAAAACATCCATGTCCAGGTTGCCTAATGCTCTCAAATGTCAATCCTATTAGTTACTAGATATTTGTTTCTTCCTAAGTTTATATATTCAAACTCAACCCTGGTGAAAATGTCTACTCCTATCACTCACTTAATACTTTGCCTGATTTCCTAATGTCTCTATTGATATCTGCTTTTCTACATATTTTCCCAATTTCATCATAGTGACTGACTTTTCATATGTGCTGACATTTACATTCACTCTCTAACCGAAACCCTATAGCTAAAGAATTTTTAGTCCCAATCCTACACTCATTCTTCTTCCTAAACCTACCGACGATCTTCCTAATCCTACCGACTATCCCTTTGGATTGGATGTTCTCTTCTACATTCAAACATCCAAGGTACAAGGTTCTATGCCATTGTATATCAAATTGTCTGAGACATCTTTGCAGAATATAATTAAAAACTAAGTATCCCAATTAAGGGCCCAATGCCCTTCTGGGTTTCAAATCATACCTAGATTTCTGTTTTCATACTTATATTTCACCTCGATATTCTTGTAAATATCGCAGGTTCCCAATACCATTATTTATCGCACAGAATGATTGCTAACCCAAATCGAACCTGTTATTAACCCTAAACATACACTGTTCCCTCAATCTCATTTTACAGAAGAGCAGGGAGAGAGTCATTCTTACAATACAGGAAAGTAGGGGACATTCCACCTGCTGAGAACCTCAAAGGTCCATTCAAAATGATACCTGGAGAAGATGTAGGCAGCTATGAAGGACCTGAGAGAGCAAAAGTCATCTTCCATGGCAAACAACCTGGTCAGGATGAAGGGATGTGTCTGAATCAGACTCTCTCTTTTTATTGTAGAGAAGATGGACCAAACCAGGCCTCTGTCGAGAGCTGCTGCTGGGTGCCTATGGTTGACATACCATTCTACCTTGTGAAAGTGTCACAGGAAGTAGGGACAGCCTCCATCTCATGGGACACTTGGAAGCAACTGTTAGGACAAAGTGGTCGCCAAGGCAGTGATCTCATTCAGTTCCAAAGAAAGTGACATACCTCATTTCCTTGGTGATGGAACTCTCTGAACTTTTGTATCCAAGAATCCAGGCACCCCGAGGCAGCCCCAGTTCCAGTGGGCTCACTTGTTTGGATTTACCAAGGACAGAGTCAGTCTTTCTTGGTACCTACTGATGTGAGGATGACCAAATGCCAGGAGAGCTCTGAAGAGGGACCTTTCCAGAAGAAGCAGGTAGTGGCTCACCCCTTTTTCTTGACAACTTCACAGAGTTGGCCAAGGAAACCAGATCTGAGAGAGGTCAGGACATGTCCTGAGAATATGTAGGAAAGTTGGTTTGTTTGGTTTGGAGTGGATTGTTTCTAGTAAGTCGTTTGACCAGGCGAGTGTTTCTATGTCTGTGTATCCCACTGTGTCCGTTGTTGTAGACATTAGAAAAGAGAATGCATTAATGAATGCCTCCAGTCTAGTATAAATCTTCCCATAATTCATTCTGCCCAATTTATGAATGGACTGCAGCTTGTCTTATCGAGAGGCAATACCTTCTATCTTCCTAAGTTCCTGTTTTCTTCCTGAATTCTGGCCACTCTCCAGAATAGGCTCATGGTTTTGTGTCCAAGATATGTACCACTCCAAGCTCTGTGACATGGCCATGTACTGGATAGCTGAAGAGAATGGCCAGCCTTTCAGAGAACTCAGATATCAGTGTGAACAGGAACATCTCAGTGGAAAAACCCTGCTTTGGGCCTTTTGCTTACCTATTGTTCTGTTGCACTGAATGTCAGGAAAGACTTTGTCTCAGGTCACCCTTTTGTGAAGCCTGAAGAAAACAATTTTCAAATGGAAATGAATGGGCATCACCTGTGGCTCTTTGTTTAATTGCTTTGGAAAGGGATGTGGCTGAATTAGCCTCTTGGCCTTGTGTGTGGCTGTGACTTACATTCTCAGCACCTGATGGATCTAAAGAATAATCCCATGTGTGCATCAAAAACCATAATGGCAAAAAGATCAGTCATTGTGGATGAAGTCTCTTGCCTTCCTCTGTTAGGTTCCTGACCTCCGTCAAGTGAGAAAATGGATTCTTTGCGTCAAATGAGTTCCTCAAAGCCCTGCAGAGGTGCTTGGGGTTTCGTATGACTCCAAATCACAAAGAATCTATACCTGAAAATCAGTAGGCCTCACATTGGAGAAACAGAGCATTATTAATGACAGGCTTATTTGATCACTCCTGGTTCACAGGAAGGGTGTCCAGGCCACCCTGACTTTAGGCAAATGAGGGCCAAGTGAGCTTATTTTGGACACTTTCTTGGGCTTCGCCCCTCATGAAAATCTTCAGCCAGACATTACGATGAATGACAATATGTAAGAAGATGAGGGCCATGTGGGAGTGTTTTCGTTTTAATTTTGGTCATTTGTGTGGCGGTTGGAAGAATGACTGGGTCCACCTGGGCTTGAACTCTGGTGTGATTCCCCTTAGAGACTGAGTTGTGGAACTGACCTTAGAGAAGTATTGCATTGAATTTTGTTGGGATTTTAGGAGGCCACGCATAAGAGTCACCCTTGGAACTGAGATCTAGGCCCAGGGTTGCTTTCCACAGATTTTTCAGTTCCTGAAAGAAGTGACCTCACCTCACTTTCTTGGTGATGGAACTCTCTGATCTTGGGATCCAGGAATTCAGGCACAAAAGCCAGGGCCAGTTCCAGTCCGAGTGGTCTCATCTGTTTGGATTTACCAAGGACAGAGTCAGTCTCTCTTGGTACTTACTAATGTGAGGATGGCCAAACGGCAGGAAATCTCTGAAGAGGGGCCTTTCCTGAGAAAGCAGGTAGTGGCTCACAGCTGGCTCCTGACAATTTCATAGAGTTGGCCATGGAGTCCAAATCTGAGACAGGAGTGGCCATTTCGGGGGAACATAGTATGGCCCAAAAATCAGAGGACACTCCAGATAGTCAAAGACCTACTTGGCGGAAGGAGGTGCCTTTGTAGGTTTGGTTGTAGGTTTGTGGTTTTGTCTCATGTTCTGAGAATAGGCAAGGAAGGCAGTTTGTTTGGTTTGGAGTGAACTGTTTCTAGTAAGTCGTTTGGCAAGGCGAGTGTTTCTATGTCTGTGTATCCCACTGTTATCCATGGTTGTAGACATTAGAAAAGATATTGGATCAATGGATGTGTCCTGTTTAGTAGAAAGCTTCCCAGAATTCATCCTGCACAATTTATGAATGGACTGCGGCTTGCCTTATCAATTGGCTACACCTGCTATCTTCCTAAGTTCCACTTTTCTTCCTGAATTCTGGCCACTCTCCAGAATAGGCTCATGGTTTTTGTGCAAGATATATACCACCTCCAAGCTCTGTGACATGGCCATGTACTGGATAGCTGAAGGGAATGGCGAGAATCGCAGAAAACTCAGAAATCACTGTGACCATTAAAGTCTCAGTGGAGAAACCCTGCTTTGGGCCTTTTGGTTACCTATTGTTCTGTTGCCCTGAATGTCAGGAAGGTCTTTGCCTTTGGCCACCCCTTTGTGAAGCCTGAAGAAAACAGTTTTCAAATGGAAATGAATGGATCACCTGTGGCTCTTTGCTTAATTGCTTTGAAAAAGATGTGTCTCATTCAGACCATTGGCCCTGTGTGAGGCTGTTGCTTAGTTTCTCATCACCTGATGGATCTAAAGAAAGATTCCATGTGTACATCCAAAACCAAAGTGGCAAAAAGAGCAGTCATTGTGGATGAAGTCTCTCGTCTTCCTCTGTAATGTTTGTGACCTCCATCAAGTGAGAATAGGGATCCTTTGTGTCAAATGAGTTCCTCAACGCCCTGCAGATTCTATCCCATAGGTGCTTGGGTTTTATCATGACTCCAGTTCACATAAAGAATCTAAAACCCACAGTCAGTAGTCCTCAAATTGGAGAAGCGGAGCAGTATTAATGGCAGGCCTATTTGATCACATCTGGTTCACAGGAAGGGTGTACAGGCCACCCTGAGTTTAGTCAAATTAAGGGGCAAGGGAGCTTATTTTTGACACTGGCTTGGGCGGAGCCCCTTATGGAAACCTCCAGCCAGAAGTTATGATGAGTGTCTATATGGAAGAAGATGTGGGTCATGTGGGAGTGTTTTGGTTTTAATTGTGGTCATTTGGGTGGCGGTTGGAAGTGACGACTGGGTCCACCTGGGCTGGAACTCTGGTGTGATTCCCCTTAGATACTGAGTTGTGGTACTGACCTCAGAGAAGTATTGCCATGAATTGTGTTGGGATTTTAGGAGGCCACGCATGAGATTTGCCCTTGGAAACTGAGATCTAGGCCCAGGTTGGCTTTGCACAGAGCACTGGGAATCTCAGCCAGGGTATCACATAATTTTATTCTGAAAGGCTTGCAGCCATAGTTGAGAGTCAAAACACACATGGACCTCACATTGTAGACCTCAATGCGCCTAGCTTCATGTCATCATTGGCCACTCTTTGGGAAGCCTTGCTTATGAGAGTTCTCCAGAGCTTTCATTGAAATGAGAATCCTCACCATTTAATGGTTCCTGAATGAAGTGAAACCCACAGTGCCTTCAACTTCATCCTTGAAAAATGGCTAGATAAATACGGTGAAATTTTTTTAAATTTCCATGACCAGGTGGCACTGGAGAAACTTTAGATATCCTGTTGCTGACTATGAGTATACTAGACAGTGCCTGATGGACTGGGTTTCAAGAAAATGGTGTAGAGCAGAGATGCCAGTAATTTGGAGCCTGCTGAGTAGTGGGCATAGAGCTGCAGTCGGCAGGTGTGTGATAAATCATCTGTGGTGGGGCTATGTGGATCTTCCTTTGGCTTCCAAATTGCTTGTGACTGACATGGTGCAGCAAGCAGACCCTTATATGTAAAGGCGTATTTTTATTTGGAGAGGTTTCAGGGCAATGTTCAGAATCACGTTGCTATGGTCAAGAGGCAAGCTATTTGGAATAGAACCTTGGTGGGTGCATTCTCCTGCAGACCCTGACCCACCACACTTGAGAAACTCCCTCCAACACTTTGTCCCAGTTGGACTCCTTGTATTTTGTGAAGAAAATACCAAACTACCAGTGCAGCAGCAATAAACACCACAAAATGTGGAGGATGACCAAATGGCTTCACAGTCCACACGGGGAGACACTTAGCCCCCAGTGACCACAGTTTACCTACAAAGATTGAATTCAGCACTGCTGACTCATGTTCATTGGAACATAAGAAACCATGTCCTCCAGGTCACATAGATGCAGACCCAGCTTTGATGCTCTCATTACAAAGGAATCTAAACCTCCTGACAACAACATATATTTCAAGTGCCCAACCTCAGAGGCAGTTTCTGAAGAAGTCTTTAGGCCAGCAGAGCTCCATATTTGTGGAGTGTTTACCCTGTCCCTTACTTTAGTAAACTACTCTACCACCTCCAAGGTTGTGAACTTTTGAGCATATTAAATTCCAGCTATGTATTCCCAGATTTTCGAACTCTTCTCCTCTAATGATGAATTACTTGGGGCGAGGGTACTGTCAAGGCATTGTTCTGGATGACAGTGAAATATTTCTCCATGTGTTTTTTTTTAATTATTTTATTTCATATCATTATTTTATTTTTTTAATTGGGTGTTCAAAACATTACAAAGCTCTTGACATATTATATTTCATACATTAGATTCAAGTGGGTTATGAACTCCCATTTTTATCCCAAGTACGGATTGCAGAATCATATCTGTTACACATCCGCATTTTTATAATGCCCTATTAGTAACTGTTGTATTCTGCTACATTTTCTATCCTCTACTATCCCTGCTCCCCTCCCATCTTCCCTCTCTACCCCATCTACTGTAATACATTTATATCTTTGTTTATTTTCCCATTCCCCTCACAACCTCTTATATGTAATTTTGTGTAATAATGAGGGTCTCCCTCCATTACCATGCAATTTCCTTTATCTCTCTCTTTCCGCCCCCCACCTCATGTCTCTGTTTAATGTTGATCTTTTCTTCCTGCTCTTCCTCCTTGCTCTGTTGTTAGTTGCTCTCATTATATCAAAGAAGACATTTTTATTTGTTTTTTAGGGTTTGGCTAACTTCACTAAGCATAATCTGCTCTAGTGCCATCCATTTCCCTGCAAATTCAATGATTTTGTCATTTTTTAATGATGCATAATACTCAATGGGGTATAAATACCACATTTTTTTATCCATTCATCTACTGAAGGGCATCTGGGTTGGTTCCACAGTCTAGCAATTTTGAATTGTGCTGCTATGAACATCGATGTGGCAGTATCCCTGTAATATGCTCTTTTAAGGTCTTCAGGGAATAGTCTGAGAAGGGCAATAGCTGGGTCAAATGGTGGTTCCATTCCCAGCTTTCCCAGGAATCTCCATACTGCTTTTCAAATTTGCCACAACAGTTTGCAGTCTCACCAGCAATGTATAAGAGTACCCTATTCTCCACATCCTCGCCAGCACTTGTTGTTGTTTGACCTCATAATGGCTGCCAATCTTACTAGAGTAGGATGGTATCTTAGGGTGGTTTTAATTTGCATTTCTCTGACTGCTAGAGATGGTGAGCATTTTTTCATGTACTTACTGATTGATTGTATGTCCTCCTCTGAGAAGTGTTGGTTCAGGTCCATGGCCCATTTTTTGATTGGGTTATTTTTCATCTTATTGTCTAATTTTTTGAGTTCTTGGTATACTCTGGATATTAGGGCTCTATCTGAAGTGTGAGGAGTAAAAATTTGTTCCCATGATTTAGGCTCCCTATTTACCTCTCTCATTTTTTATCCTGCTGAGAAAAAAAACTTTTCAGTTTAAGTAAATCCCATTTGATGATTGGTGTTATTAACTCTTCTGCTATGGGTGTCCTGTTAAGGAATTTGGAGCCCGACCCCACATTATGTAGATCAGAGCCAACTTTTTCTTCTATCAGATGCAGAGTCTCTTAATTGATATCTAGCTCCTTGATCCACTTTGAGTTAACTTTTGTGCATGGCAAGAGGAGGGGATTCGGTTTCATTTTGTTGCATATGGATTTCCATTTTATACAAAAACATTTGTTGAAGATGCTATATTTCCTCTATTGCATGCTTTTAGCTCCTTTATCAAATATAGCATAGTTGTAGCTTTGTTAATTAGTCTTTGTGTCCTCTATTCTCTACCCATTAGTCAACCCGCCTGTTTTGGTACCAGTGCCATGCTGTTTTTGTTACTATTGCTCTGTAGTATAGTTTTAAGTCTGGTATCGCTATATCGCCTGATTCACACTTCCTGCTAGAATTGCTTTTGCTATTCTGGGTCTTATATTTTTCCATATGAATTCCATGATTGCTTTATCTATTTCTACAAGAAATGCCTTTGGGATTTTGATTGGCATTGCATTAAACCTATAGAAAACTTTTGGTAATTTCGCCATTTTGATGATGTTAGTTCTGCCTATCCAGGAACAGGGTATATTTTTCCATCTTCTAAGATCTTCTTCTACTTCCCTTTTTAGGGTTCTGTAGTTTTCATTGTATAAGTCTTTCACCTTTTTTGTTAGGTTGATTTTCAAGTATTTAATTTTTTTGACGATATTGTGAATGGAGTGTTTTTCCTCATTTCTGTTTCAGAAGTTTTGTTGCTGATATACAGAAATGCCTTTGATTTATGCGTTTTGATTGTATATCCTGCCACTTTGCTGAATTCATTTATTAGTTCTAGTAGATTTTTTTGTAGACCCCTTTGGGTTTTCTATGTATAGAATCATGTCACCAGGAAATAGTGATAATTTACGTTCTTATTTTCCTATTTTTATGCCTTTGATTTCTTTCGTCTGTCTAATTGCTCTGGCCAGTGTTTCGAGAACTATATTGAATAGAAATGGTGACAGAGGGCATCCCTGTCTTGTTCCAGATTTTATAGGGAATGCCTTCAATTTTTCTCCATTCATAATGATGCTAGCCTGAGACTTAGCATAGATAGCTTTTAAAATGTCGAGGTTAGTTCCTGTTATCCCTATTTTTCTAATGTTTTGAACATAAAGAGATGCTGTACTTGGTCAAATGCTTTCTGCGTCTATCGAGATGATCATATGGTTCTTATCTTTAACTCTATTGATGTGATGAATAACATTTATTGATTTTCGTATATTGAACCATCGTTGCATCCCAGGGATGAATCCTACTTGATCCTGGTGAAAAATTTATTTGATGTGCCTTTGTATTCGATTAGGCAGATATTTATTGAGGATTTTTGCATCTAGGTTAATCAGATATATTGCTCTGTAGTTCTCTTTCTTTGAGTTGTCTTTTTCTGGTTTTGGAATTAGGGTGATGTTGGCCTCATAAAATGAATTTGGCAGAGCTCCCTCTTTTTCTATTTCCTGAAATAACTTGAAAAGTATTGGTATAAATTCTTCTTCAAAGGTTTTGTAAAACTCCGCTGTATAGCCATCCGTTCCTGGGCTTTTCTTGGTTGGTAGTCTTTTGATTGCTTCTTCTTTTTCATCCATTGATATTGGTCGGTTTAAATTGTGTGTATCCTCCTGACTCAGTTTGGGCAAATCATATGACTTAAGAAATTTATCGATGTCTTCACTATTTTCTATTTTATTGGAATAATGATTTTCAAAATAATTTCTAATTATTTGATGTGCCTTTGTATTCGATTCGCCAGAATTTTATTGAGGATTTTTGCATGTAGGTTCATCAGATATATTGGTCTGTAGTTTTCTTTCTTTGAGGTGTCTTTTTCTGATTTCGGAATCAGCATGATGTTGGCCTCATAGAATAAATTTGGCAGAGCTCCCTCTTTTTCTCTATCCTGAAATAACTTGAAAAGTATTGGTATTAAATCTTCTTTAAATGTTTTGTAAAACTCCGCTGTATAGCCATCCGTTCCTGGGCTTTTCTTGGTTGGTAGTCTTTTGATTGCTTCTTCTGTTTCATCCATTGACATTGGTCTGTTTAAATTTTGTGTATCCTCCTGACTCAGTCTGGGCAAATCATATGACTTAAGAAATTTGTTGATGTCTTCACTATATTCTATTTTATTGGAATATAGGTTTTCCAAATAATTTCTAATTGTCTTCTGTATTTCGGAAGCATCTGTTGTAATATAGCCTTTTTCATCCCATATGTTAGTAATTTGAGTTCTCTCTCTTCTTCTCTTCATTAGCATGGCTAAGGGTCTGTCGAACATATATATTTTTTCGAAGAACCACCTTTTAGTTTTGTTAATTTTTTCAATAGTTTCTTTTGTTTCAATTTCGTTGATTTCTGCTCTGATTTTAATTATTTCTTGCCTTCTGCTACATTTTCTGTTGTTTTGCTCTTCCTTTTCTAGGGCTTTGAGTTAAAGTGTGAGCTCATTTATTTGTTCGGTTTTACTTTTTTTCAGGAATGACCTCCAGACAATGAATTTCCCTCTTAAAACTGCTTTCATTGTGTCCCATAGATTCCGATATGTTGCGTCTGTATTTTCATGTATCTCTAAGAATTTTTTGATTTCCTCCTTTATATCTTCTCTAACCCACTGATCATTCAGTAACATATTGTTCATTTTCCATGTGATGTAGAATTTTTCCTTCCTTCTTTTATCATTGATTTCCAGTTTCATTCCATTATGATCAGATAAAATTCATGGTATTATCTCCACACCTTTATATTTACTGAGGGTTGCCCTATGGCATCATATATTGTCTATTTTTGAGAAGGATCCATGTGCTGCTGAGAAAAAAAGTATATCCACTTGATGATGGTTGATATATTCTATATATGTTAGTTACATGTAGGTTATTGATTGTGATATTGAGTTCTATACTTTCTTTATTCAACTTTTGTTTGAAGGATCTGTCCAATGATGATAGATGTGTGTTGAAGTCACCCATAATTATTGTGTTGTGGTCTATTTCATTCTGGAGCTTGAGGAGAATTTGTTTCATGAACAACGTAGCACCATTATTTAGTGCATAAATATTAATAATTGTTATGTCTTGTTAGTGAATGGTTCCTTATAACAGTATATAATGTCCTTCCTTATCCCTTTTGATTAACTTAGTCTTGAAGTCGATTTTATTCGATATGAGGATGTCCACCCCTGCTTGTTTATGAGGATAAGTGTGCATGGTGTATTTTCTCCCAACCTTTCACCTTCAGCCTGTGTGTCTTTGCATTTCAGATGTGTCTCCTGGAGGCAACATATTGTTGGATTTTTTTATTTAATCCAAGTTACCAGCCTATGTCGCTTTATTGGAGACTTTAAGCCATTTACATTCAGAGTTACTATTGATGTATGGTTTGTATGCCAGCCATGTTTGATTATTCATATTTTTTTTAATTTAGTTTGTTTCTCCATGACAAGCTTTCACCCTGCCTCTGTCATTACCAAGGTACTTCCCACTGATGGTTTTGGTTGTTGTTTTTCATTTCTTTCTTGTGTAGTGTTTTGCTCAAGACGCTTTGCAATGCTTGTTTTCTGGCTTCAAATTCTTTTAGCTTTTGTTTATCATGAAAGATTCTTATTTCGTTGTTGGACCTGATGGTTAATTATGCTGGATACATAATTCTTGGTTGGCATCCATTGTCTTTCAGTGTTTGATATACATTTTTCCAGGATCTTCTCGCTTTCAGCGTCTGTGATGAAATATCCATTGTTAACCTTATTTGTTTACCACTGAATGTATTCTGCCTCCATTCTCTTGTAGATTTATTATTTTCTCTTTGTTCTGTATATTGGATATCTTCATAACAATGTGTCTTGGCATTGGTCTACTGTGATTTTGTGTGCTCTTGTCCTGTATGCAGCTACAATTTGTATATCCATTTCCTTTTTTATTTCTGGAAAGTTTTCTGTAATTATTTCATTCAGCAGTTTTCTCATTCCCTTGGTTTGAGTCTCTGTACCTTCCTCTATCCTGATGACTCGTAAGTGTGTTTTTTTTTTATGTTATCCCAAATCTCTTGGATGTTTTTCTTGTGATTTTTTTGCCAGCCTTTCTGAGTTGGCTGGACTCGTTTCAAGATGATATATTTTGTCTTCATTATCTGACCTTTTGGCTTTTACTTGCTCCACTCTGTTAGTGATACTCTCAATGGAGTTCTTAATTTGGTTTATCATTTCCTTCATTTCTAGAATTATTGTTTGATTTTTCTATAATCTCTATCCTCTGATAAAGATGCTTAACTTTTTCTTTTATCTGTTTATGTAATTCATTTTCAATGTTTTCTTTTACTGTTTGGATTTTCTGTCTCGTATCCTCTTTAAGTTTCCATTCCATCTGTCTAAGGTATTTCTTGAGTTCTTTATATGACCATTTTTCTGATGACTCTAGGTCCTCCTGAATATTTAGGGTGTCCTTCGTGGTTTGTACTCCTTTTCTTCCTTGCTTGTTTATGCTGCTCATGTTACTTCTTGTTCTGTTTGACTGCTTAGTTACTGTTTACTCTTATAAATTTATTTGATGCTTGGGAGGAAAGATTTTAGAAGGGAAGGGAAAAAGTCACTAAAGAGAATGAGAGTAGGCAGGTAGAATGCAAGGAATGGGAAATAAGAAAATTGAAAAGAAATGAAAAGATAATAGAAAAAATAGAAAATAAAGAAAGAAAATGATTTTTTTAAAAAAAATGATTATGATAATATAAAATTAAAATTTTAAAAATAATAATAACAAAAGAAAAAATTAAAAAAAATAAAAACATTTTAAAAAAGTTAAAGAACAGCAACAAAAAATGAAAATAAAAGAAAACAAAAAAAACAAAAACAAAAAAAACAAACTAATATAATAATAATAATAATAAATGCAGTCATAGATTGCAATAAACTTTTTTTCCAGTAGGTAGAGCTGTGCCCACTGGGCCAAGCTTCTCCTTTCAATAGGTGGGAACCAATCACTGTGCAGCAGCTATTCCTCCCACACTGGGTTGGTGTCCAATCCTGAGTGCCTAGGGCCTTCTTTTGTGTTTCCTCAAGCCAGGCCCCACTCACCTGTGACACTCACCACAATACTGGCTACATGCCAGGTCTGCTGCTCCTAGGAGCCCTGTTTTCATGAACGCCTGGGCACAATCTCCCTGTTTGTCTCCCTCAGACCCTAAGTTTTTAGAGCTTAGGCCTGAGAACCCCCAGCGAATTTGCTTGCACTCCGGAAGCCATGCCCCCGGAAGCTGGAGCAAGAGACTTCAGTTTTCAGCACTGGTGGGAGCGGTGGCCTGGAGGTCTGCACCACGAGTCCCGTGCCACTCCTAATTCCCTCGGTCTGGATATCGCGCTCAAGGGAGAGCTGGGAGGGGCTCTTAAGATTTCCCCACAAGTTCGCAAATTTATAGGAATTTGCTTCACTTTCAAACACTTCCTCCTTCAGGACACATGTATTCTTCCATGTTTCTTGACAGGTCTTTTCATGAGACTTCTTTCAAGACACATGACTTTCAATTTCCATAATCACTTTTGAAGCAAAACTCACATAAACTTTATGATAAATTATAACTCTGATATTACCATTAGATGTATAACTGGTTGGAATTAATGATTGCATACCAATATAGGATTTCTTATATATTTTCAGATAAAAATTCAATCCATTATTTAAAGTGAAAAGAGTTATATTATTTATTCACAGAATGGTCTATTCATGCATTATCTCTATATTCATAGACGCAGTGTACACTTCTTTATACCCCCAATACTAATTTATACGTCTTCAAAATATTGCTCCCTGAAATGGTGGAAGAAATACTCATGTCACCTGATCTACTTATACATTTAATCACAGAAATATTCGGAACACAAAATGCAAAGGTCACACTTATGTTTGTACCAAAGCCTAAAAGGAAAGTAAACATGGATTACTAAAAACATCCATGTCCATGTTGCCTAATGCTGTCAAATGTCAATCCTATTGGTGACTACATATTTGTTTCTTCTTAAGATTATATATTCAAACTCAACCCTACTGAAAATGTCTAATCCTATCCCTCACTGTATACATTGCCTGATTTCATTATGGCTCTATTTCTGTTTCCTACATATTTTCCCCAGTTCATCATTGTGACTGACTCTTCACATGTGCTGACATTTACATTCACACTCTAATCGATAACCTATTGCTAATAAACTTTTGTTCCTAATCCTATACTCATTCTTTTTGTAAACCTACCGAATATCTTCCTAATCCGACCGACTATCCTTTTTTGACTGGTTGTTCTCTTCTACATTCAATCAAGCAAGGTACAAGGTCTTATGCCATTGTATATTGATCTATCTGAGACCTCTGTGCAGAATGCAATTCAATGCTAAGTATCACAATCAAGGGTCCAATGCCCTTCTGGTCTTCAAATGTTACCTAGATTTCTGGTTTCACACTTATATTTCACATATATATTCTGGTAAATATCGCAGTTTCAAATACCATTATTCATTCTGCAGGATGATTCCTAAACTAAATTCAATATGTTATTGACCCTAAACATACACTGTTCCCTCAATCTAACTTTACAGAAGAGCAGGGACAGAGTTGGTCTTGCAATACAGGAATGTAGGGGATCTTCCACCTGCTGAGAACCTCAAAGGTCCATGCAGACATGATCCCTGGAAAAGAGGTAGGCAGCTATGAAGGACCTGAGAGAGCAAAAGTCATCTTCCATGGCAAACAACCTTGTCAGGATGAAGGGGTGTGTCTGAATCAGCCACTTTCTTCTTAATGTAGAGAAGATGGACCAAACAAGGTCTGTGTGGAGAGCTGTTCCCGTGTGTCTATGGTTGATATGCCATTCTAAATTGTGACAGTGTCACAGGAAGTAGGGGCAGCCTCCATCTCATGGGACCCTTTGAAGCAACAATTAGGACAAAGTGTTTGCCAAGGCATTGACCTATTCAGTTCCTGAAGGAAGTGACCTACCTTACTTCTTTGGTGATGGAACTCTCTGAACTTGGGATCCAGGAAGCCAGGCATCCAGAGCCAGTCCCAGTCCCAGTCCCAGTGGGCTCACTTGTTTAGTTTTACTAATGACAGATTCTGTCTTTTTTGGTACCTACTGATGTGAGGATGGCCAAATGCCAGGAGAGCTCTGAAGACGGGCCTTTCCTTAGTAACTAGGTAGTGGCTACCGCTGGCTCCTAACAACTTCACAGAGTTGGCCAAGGAGACCAGATCTGACACAGTACAGGCCATTTCGGGGGAACATAGTAGGGCCCGCCAGTCAGAGGACACTCTGGATATTCACAGACTTACTTGGAGAAGGAGGTGCCTTTGTGTTTGTGGGTGTGAGTTTGTGGTTTTGTCTCATTTTCTTAGAATAGGTAGAAAAGCTGGTATGTCTGGTTTCCAGTGGACTGTTTCTAGATAGTCGTTTGACAAGGCAAGTGTTTCTATGTCTGTGTATAACACTGTGTCCGTGGTTGTAGACATTAGAAAAAAGAATGCATCAATGAATGTGTCCTGTCTAGTAGAAAGCTTCCCAGCATTCATCCTGCCCAATTTATGACTGCACTGCAGGTTGCCTTATCGATGGGCAACACCTAATATCTTCCTAAGTTTCAGATTTCTTCCTGAATTCTGACCAATCTGCAGAATAGTCTCATGGTTTTGTGTCCAAGATAAGTACCACCCCAAGCTCTGTCACATGGCCATGTACTGAATAGCTGAAGGTAATGGCGAGCATCTTAGAAAACTCAGATATCAGTGTGACCAGGTAAGTCTCAGTGGAGATACCATGTTTTGTGCCTTTTGCTTACCTATTTTTCTGTTTCACTGAATGACAGGAAGGTCTTTGCCTCAGGCCACCCCTTTGTGAAGCATGAAAAGAAAAACAGTTTTCATATGGAAATGATTGGGCATCACCTGTGGCTCTTTGCTTAATTGCTTTGAAAGGGATGTGTCTGAATCAGCCTCTTGGCCCTGTGTGAGGCTGTGGCTTAGATTCTCAGCACCTGATGGATATAAAGAAAGATCCCATGTGTGCATCCAAAACCAAAATGGCAAAATTCAGTCATTGTGGATGATGTCTCTCTCCTTCCTCTATTAGGTTGCAGACAATCATCAAGTGAGTATAGGGATCCTTTGGGTCAAATGAGTTTTTCAAAGCCATGCAGAGGTGCGTGGGTTTTCTCATGATTCCACTTCACATAAAGAATCTAATCCCAACAGTCAGTAGGCCTCAAATTGGAGAAGCAGAGCAGTTGTAATGGCAGGCCTATTTGATCACTCCTGGTTCACAGGTATGGTGTCCAGGCCACCCTGACTTTAGGCAAATGAGGGCCAAGGGAGCTTATTTTGGACACTCTCTTGCGCTGTACCCCTCATAGAAATCTCCAGCCAGAGGTTATAATGAGGGTCTATGTGGAAGAAGATGAGGGCCATGTGGGAATGTTTTGGTTTTGATTTTGGTCATTTGTGTGGCAGTTGGAAGGGATGACTGGGTCCACCTCGGCTTGTACTCTGGTGTAATACTCCTTAGAGACTGAGTTGTAGAACTGACCTCAGAGAAGTATTGCCATGGATTGTGTGCGGATGTTAGGAGGCCACGCATGAGAGTCGCCCTTTGAAACTGAGATCTAGGCCAAGGGTGGCTTTCCACAGAACACTGAGAATCTCAGCCAGGATATCACATGATTTTATTCTGAAAAACTTGGCAGCCATAGTTGAGAGTCAAAACACACATGGACCTCACATTGTAGACCTCAATGGTCCTGGCTTCATGTGACCTTTTGGCCACTATTTGGGATGCCTTGCCTGTGATTGTTCTCCAGAGCTTTTATTGAAATGAGCTTCCTTAACATTTAATGGTTCCTGAATGAATTGAAACCCACAGTGACTACAACTTCTTCCTTGAATAATGGCTAGATAAATACCATGAAATTTTTGAAATTTCCATGACGAGGTGGCACTGGAAAACCTTTGGATGTCCTGATGCTGATCATAGTATACCAGACAGTGCCTTGATTGACAGGGTTTCATGAAAATGGTGAAGAACAGAGATGCCAGTTAGTTGTCGCCTGATGATTAGTGGGTCTAGAGCAGTGGTGGACAGATGTGTGATAAAACATCTGTGGTGGGGCCACGTGGATCTGCCATTGGCTTCCAAATGGCTTGTGACTGATATGGTTATAGCCAACAGACCCAATAGGTAAAGGCATCTTGTTATATGGAGAGGTTTCAGGGAAATGTTCAGAATCACGTTGCTATGATCAAGGGGGCAAGCTATGTGGGATAGAAGCCTGGTTATTGCATTCTCCTGCAAACAATCACCCACCACACGTGACTAAACTCCCTCCAGCAATGTGTCCCAATTGAACTCCTTTATTTCGTGAAGCAAATACCAAACTCCCAATGCAGCAGCAAGAAACACCACTAAAAGTGGAGGATGAACAAATGTCTTCCCAGTTAACACAGGGAGAAACTTAGCCCCAGTGTCCACAGTTTAGCTACAAAAAAAGAATTCAGCACTGCTGCCACATGTTCAATGAAAAATAAGAAACCATGTCTTACAGGTCACACATATGCAGAACCAGCTTTGATGGTCTCTCTACAAAAGAACTAAATCTCCTGAAAACAACATATATTTCAAGTGACCAACCTCAGAGGCAGTTTCTCAAGAATTCTTTCGGCCAGCAGAGCTCCATGTTTGAGGAGTGTTTACCTTTTGCCTTACTTTTTTGAACTCTGCTACCACCTCCAAGGTTGTGAACTCCTGAGCATATTCCATTCCAGATATGTATTCACAGATTTTCTAACTCTTCTCCTCTAACTGTGTCTTACTTTGGTAAAAGATAATGTCAAGGCATTGTTCTGGATGAGAGTGGGAAGATTTTGGGTAGCACATATTTGCATAGGCATTGGATACATTTTTCAATTTCCCTTCAAAACACTGAATCTCTGACCCTAACCAATTCCCAACTAGACTCTGACTACTAATCCTAATATGATGGAGAAAAATAACAAAATCAGAAAAGAAGTACAAGCAGTTCAGTGGAGGCAAGGTGTATACTAGGACTTGCCTTTTGCATAATATAGGGTAGGAGTTATAAATCTTGCAAATTTTTTTTTTGAAATAGTTCTCCATGAGTTTTTAAAGTTAACAAATATGTGAATTCCTTTCTCCCTTTCTCTGTAGCCTATTAAGCACATGTATTTTTATATGCACATATAGATTTCTACCTGGTACCACACGTATATTCTTGTGAGGTGTTTGACTTGGCAGATACAAATTGTGAGAAGAGATCACTCCTCGTAAATGCTGTTGGAACTGAAATTTCAAACTATGGGTGAACTTTCTAGTTGAACAACATTATACATAAATCCATGTTCAGTATAATGAATATTTTTGGATCTGTGTATGATATATATTTCATGATGAATTTTGATTGGCATATATATTGCTAGTTTTTAATGTCTCTCTCTCTCTCTGTATATATATATATATATATATATATATATATATATATATATATATATACTCTCCAGATTTTTCAAAATATGTAATATATGTGACTTATTATACACTCCCTAAATGCATTCATATTCATTTATGTGGATTTATAATCAACTTTTCACAAGATTATTTTCTAAAATATTCATCCACCTGAAATTCATATTTGTTTCCTATTACTGACAACTAACTTCAGTGAATGGTGTATACAAATCCTAATATTTCTACAGTAACTGACCCAGTTTAACATCAACGCAAGCAGATTCCTATGGGACATGATATATATTTTGACATTCATATTTATTCAACAATGGGACATTATTATTTCTTCAGTTTATGCACATCATAGTATATATATTTCATCCAAAATTTCAAAAATATATAGGAATTTGTTTCACTTTCAATCACTTCCTGCTTCTGAACACATGTATTCCTCCATGTTGCTTTACTGGTCTTTTCATGAGACTTCTTTCCAAACACATTATTTTCGATTTCCAAAATCAATTTTGAAGTGAAACTCACACACTCTTCATGAAAATCCTAATACTAATATTATTATTGATGTATAACTGGTTGTAATGAATGTCTGTATATCAATATTTGATTTCCTGTATATTTTCAGATATCAATTCAATTCATTATTTATAGTGGAATGAGTATATGTTTTATTCAGAGTATGTTCTATTCATGCATTATCTGTATATTCATAGAAACAGGGTACACCTCTTTGTACCCCCAATACTAATTTATACGTCTTCAAAATATTGCTCCCAGAAATGGTGGAAGATATACTCATGTCACCTGATCTACATATATATTTTATCACAGTAATATTATGGACACAAAATGCAAAGGTCACACTTATGATTGTACCAAAGCCTAAATGGAAAGTGAGCATGGATTAGTAATAACATCCATGTCCAGGTTGCCTAATGCTCTCAAATGTCAATCCAATTGGTGACTACATATTTGTTTCTTGCTAAGATTATATATTCAACCTCAACCCTGTTGAAAATGTCTAATCCTATAACTCACATTATACTTTGCCTGATTTCCTTTTGTCTCAATTGATATTTACTTTCATACATATTTTCCCCAGTTCATCATTGTGAATGACTCTTCACATGTGCTGACATTTACATTCACTCTCTACCAGAAACCCTATTGCTAAAAAACTTTTGGTCCAAATCCTATACTCACTCTTCTTTCTAAACCTTCTGACTATCTTCCTAATCCTACCGATTATCCCTTTTTGACTGCATGTTCTCTTCAACATTCAATCATCCAAGGTAAAGGTCCTATGCCATTGTATAGTGATTAATCAGAGACATCTGTGCAGAACATAATTCAAAGCTAAGTATCCTACCCAAGGGCCCAATACACTTCTGGGCTTCAAAACTTACATAGATTTGGGTTTTCAAACTTATATTTCACCTTTATATTCTTTTAAATATCGCAGGTTCCCAATAACATTATTCATCCCGCAGAATGATTCCTAACCGAAATCGAACCTGTTATTAACCCTAACCATGCGCTGTTCCCTCAATCTAACTTTACAGAGGAGCAGGGACAGAGTTGGTCTTACAATACAGGAATGTAGGGGATCTTCCACCTGCTGAGAACCTCAAAGGTCAATGCAGAAATGATCCTTGGAGAAGTTGTAGGCAGCTATGTAGTACCAAAGAGAGCAAAAGTCTTCTGACATGGTAAAGAACCTGGACAGGATGAAAGGATGTGTCTGAATCAGCCTCTCTCTTCTTAATGTAGAGAAGATGGACCAAAGCATGCCTGTATGGAGAGAAGTTCCCCGGTGCATATGGTTGATATACCATTCTAACTTGTGACAGTGTCACAGAAAGTAGGAACAGCCTCCATCTCATGGGATCCTTGGCAGCAACTGCTAGGACAAAGTGGTTGCCAAGGCAGTGACCTCATTCATTTCATGAAGAAAGTGACTTCACCTAACTTACTTGGTGATGGAACTCTCTGAACTTGGGATCAAGGAAGCCAGGCATCCAGAGCCAGTCCCAGTCACAGTCCCAGTGGGATCACATGTTTGGTTTTACCAAGGGCAGAGAGTCTTTTTTTGGTACCTACTGATGTGAGAATGGCCAAATGCCAGGACAGCGAAGAAGAGGGTCCTTTCCTAAGAAAGCAGGTAGTTGGTCATCGCTGGTTCCTGACAACTTCACAGATTTGGCCACGGAGACCAGATCTGAGACAGGGCAGGCCAGTTCGGGGTAACAATATGGTCCACAGACAGAGGACACTCCCGATAATCACAGACATATTGGGGGAAGGAAGTGCCTTTGTGGGTGTGGGTGTGAGTTTGTGGTTTTGTCTCATGTTCTGAGAATAGGTAGGAAAGGCGGTTTGTTTGGTTTGGAGTGGAGTGTTTCTAAAAAGTCGTTTGAATAGGTGAGTGTTTCTATATCTGTGTATCTCACTGTGTCCGTGGTTGTAGACATGAGAAAAGAGAATGCATCAATGGATATGTCCTGTCTAGAAGAAAGTTTTCCAGCATTCATCCTACCCAATTTATGACTGGACTGCAGGTTGCCTTATGGATGGGCCACCCCTACTATCGTCCTAAGTTCCTGTTTTCTTCCTAAATTTTGGCCACTACCCAGAATAGGCTCATGGTTTTGTGTCCAAAATATGTAACACCTCCAAGCTCTGTGACATGGCCATGTACAGGATAGCTGAATGGAATGGCGAGCATCTCAGGAAACTCAGATATCAGTGTGACCAGGAAAGTCTCAGTGGAGAAACACTGTTTTGGGCCTTCTGCTTACCTATTTTTCTGTTGCCCTGAATGTCAGGAAGGTCCTTACCTCAGGCCACTCCTTTTTGAAGCCTGAAGTAAACAGTTTTTAAATGCAAATGAATGGGCATCACCTGTGGTGCTTTTCTTAATTGCTTTCGAAAGGGATGTGTCTGAATCAGCCGCTTGGCTCTGGGTCAGGCTATGGATTAGATTCTCAGCACCTGATGGATATAAAGAAAGTTCCCATGTGTGTATTGAAAACAAAAATGGTAAAAATATCAGTCATTGTGCATGAAGTTTCCTGCCTTCCTCTGTTAGGTTCCTGACCTCCATCAAGTGAGAATAGGATCCTCTGGGTCAAATGAGTTCTTTGAACTCCTGCACAAGTGCTTGGGTTCTCCCATGATGCCAAATCACATAAAGAATCTATACCTGACAGTCAGTAGGCCTCAAATTGGAGAAGCAGAGCAGTATTAAAGGCAGGCCTATTTGATCACTCCTGGTTTACAGGAAGGGTGTCAAGGCCACGCTCACTTTAGGCAAATGACGGGCAAGGGTGCATATTTTGGACATTGTCTTGGGCTGCGCTCCTAATGGAAACCTCCAGCAAGAGTTTATGATGAGTGTCTATATGGAAGAAGATGAGGGTCATGTGGGAAAGTTTTGGTTTCAATTGTGGTCATTTGTGTGGCGGTTGGAAGAGATGACTGGGTCCACATGGGCTTGAACTCTGGTGTGATTCTCCTTCGAGACTGAGTTCTGGAACTGACCTCAGAGAAGTATTGCCATTAATTGTGTTGGGATTGTAGGAGGACACGCATGAGAGTCACCCTTGAAACCTGAGATTGGGCCCTGGGTGGCTTTCCACAGAGCACTGAGAATCTCAGCCAGGATATCACATGATTTTATTCTGAAAGACTTGGCAGCTATAGTTAAGAGTCAAAACACACATGGACCTCACATTTTAGACCTCAATGGGCCTGTCTGCATGTGACATTTTGACCACTCTTTGGGAAGCCTTGCCTGTGAGAGATCTCCAGAGCTTTCATTGAAATGAGCTTCCTCACCATTTCATGTTTCTTGGATGAATGGAAACCCCAAAGTGCCTCCAACTTCATTCTTGAACAATGGATAGATAAATACCATGAAATTTTTGAAATTCCCAATGACCAGGTGGCACTGGAGAACCATTGGATGTCCTATTGCTGCTCATGAGTGTACAAGACAGTGCCTTGATTGACTGGATTTCTTGACAATGGTGTAGAACAGAGATGCCAGTAAGTTGGAGCCTGCTGAGTAGTGAGCCTAGAGCAGTGGTGTGCAGTTGTCTGATAATATATTTGTGGTGTGGCCATGTGGGTGTGTCATTGGCTTCCAAATGGCTTGTGACTGATTTGGTGCAGCCAGCAGAAAATTATATGAAAAGGCATCTGGTTATATAGACAGGTTTCAGGGCAATGTTCAGAATCAGGTTGCTATGGTCAAGGGAGCAAGCAATGTGGGATAGAAGCCTGGTTGGTGCATTCTCCTGAAGACCCTGACCCACCACACCTTACAGGACTCCCACCAGCACTGTGACCCATTTGAAATCCTTGTATGTTGTGAAGCAAATACAAAACACCCAGTGCAGCTGCAAGAAACACCACGAAAATTGGAGGATGACCAAATGGCTTCAAAGTCCACACAGGGAGACACTTAGCCCCCAGTGGCCACAGTTTATCTACAAAGAGAGAATTCATCACTGCTTCCTCATGTTCATTAGAAAATAAGAAACCGTATCCTCCAGGTCACATAGATGCAGACCCAGCTTTGATGGTCTCCGTACACAGGGAGCTAAAGCTCCTGACAACAACATATACTTCAAGTGCCCAACCTCAGAGGCAGTTTCTCAAGAAGTCTTAATGCCAGCATAGCTCCATGTTTGTGGAGTGTTTACACTGTCCCTTACGTTTGGAAACTCCTCTACCACCTCCTGAACATTTTCCATTCCAGGTATGTATTCACAGATTTTCTAACTCTTCTTCTCTAATTGTGTCTTACTAGGGGCGAAGATATTGTCAAGGCATTGTTCTGGATGAAAGTGGAAATTTTTTGTAGCACATATTTGCATACACATTGGATTCATTTTCCTATTTTCCATTTGAAATACTTAATAACTGACACTAACCCATACCCTAATAGACTCTTACTACTAATCCTAATATGATGGAGTAAAATAACCCAAACAGAATAGAAATACAAACATTTCAGAGGAGGCATGGTGTATAGTTAGACTTGGCTTTTGCATGATAAAGTGTAGGTGTTATAAATCTAGTTAATTTTTAATTGAAATAGTTCCATGTGTACTTAAAGTTAACAAATATGTGAATTCCTGTCACCCTTTCTCTGTAGCCTATTCAGCACATGTATTTTTATATGCACATATAGAATTCTACCTGGTACCACAGGTACATTCTTGTGAGGTGGCTGACTTGGCAGATAGAAATTGTGAGAATAGATCACTCTGCCTAAACGCTGTTGAAACTGAAATTTCAAACTATGGGTGAGCTTCCTAGATGAACAACATTATACATAAATCCATGTTCAGTAAAATGAATATTTTTGGATCTGTGGATGATATATATTTCATGGTGAATTTCGATTGGCATATGTATTGCTAATTTTTAATGTCTGTGTGTGTGTGTGTGTGTGTGTGTGTGTGTGTGTGTGTGTATATATATATATATATATATATATATATATATATATATATACACTCTAAATTTTTTTAAAATATAAAATATATGTGTCTTATTATAAACTCCCTAAATTCATTCATATTCATGTATGTGGATTTAGAGTTAACATTTCACAAGATTATTCACGGAAATATTCATCCACCTGAAATACATATTTTTTTCCTAGAAATGAAAACTAACTTCAGTGAATGGTGGATACAAATCCTAATATTTCTACAATAATTGATCCAGTTTCTCATCAATGCAAGTAGATTCCTATGGGACGTGATGTGTATTTTGATGTTCATTCTTATTCACCACTGGTATGTTACAATTTCTTCAGTTTATGCACATTATAGGATATATATTTCATCCATACGTTAGCAAAATTATAGGCATTTGTTTCACTTTCAATCATTTTCTGCTTTAGAACACATGTAATCCTCCATGTTTCTTGACTGGTTTGTTTATGAGACTTCATTCCAAACATATTATTTTCCATTTCCATAATCATATTTGAAGAAAAACTCACACACCCTTCATGATAAACTATAACCCTAATATTACTATTAGATGTATAACCGGTTGGAATGAATGATTGTATATCAATATAAGATTTCTTATATATTTTCAGATATCAAATAAATCCATTATTTAAAGTGGAACCAGTTATATTATTTATTCACACTATTGTATATTCATGCATTGTCTCTATATTCATAGACACAAGGTACACCTCTTTGTAAACCCAATACTAATTTATAGGTCTTCAAAATTTTGCTCCCAGTAATGGTGGAAGAAATACTCATGTCATCTGATCTACATATACATTTTATCACAGTAATATTCTGGACACAAAAAGAAAAGGTCACACTTATGTTTGCACCAAAGCCTAAATGTAAAGTGAACATGGATTACTAAAACCATCCATGTCAAGTTTGGCTAATGCTCTCAAAAGTCAATCCTATTTGTGACAACATATTTGTTTCTTGCTAAGTTTATATATTCAAACTCAACCCTGTTGAAAATATCTAATCCTATCTCTCACTTTATACTTTTCCTGGTTTCATAATGTCTCTATTTATATCAGCTTTCCTACATACTTTGCACAGTTCATCATTGTGACTGACTCTTCAATTGTGCTGACATTTACATTCACACTCTAATCCAAATCCTATTGCTAAGGAACTTTTTTTCCAAATCCTATACTCACTCTTCTTCTTAAACCTACTGACTATCTTCCTAATCCTACCCATTATCCCTTTTTGACTGGATGTTCTCTTATACATTCAATAATACAAGGTACAGTGTCTAATGCCATTGTATATCGATCTATCTCAGACATCTGTGCAGAACATAATTCAACGCTAAGTATCACAATCAAGGGCCCATCCCCATTCTGCGCTTCAAATCTTATTTAGATTTCTGTTTTCATACATATATTTCACCTATATATACTTATAAATGTCGCAGGTTCCCAGTACCATTATTCATGCAGCAGAATGATTCCTTATTCAAATTGAACATATTATTAACCCTAACCATACACTGTTCCCTCAATCTAACTTTACAGAAGAGCAGGGACAGAGTTGGTCTTACAATACAGGAATATAGGGGATCTTCCACCTCCTGAGAACCTCAAGTTCCATGCAGAAATGATCCCTGGAGAAGATGTAAACAACTATGAAGGACCTGAGAGAGCAAAAGTCAGCATCCATGGCAAACAACCTGGTCAGGATGAAGGGTTGTTTATGAATCAGCCTCTCTCTTCTTATTGTAGAGAAGATGGACCAAACCAGGTTGGTGTGGAGAGCTGTTCCTAGGTGCCTATGGTTGATATACCATTCTACCTTGTGAAAGTGTCACAGAAAGTAGGGGCAGCCTCCATCGCATGGTCGTCTTGGAAGCAACTGTTAGGACAAAGTGGTTACCAAGGCAGTGATCTGATTCAGTTCCTTAAGGAAGTGACCTCACCTCACTTCTTTGTTGATGGAACTCTCTGAACTTGGTATCCAAGAAGCCAGGCACCAAGAGGCAGTCCCAATCCCAGTGGTCTCACTTGTATGGATTTACCAAGGACAGAGTCAGTCATTCTTGGTACCTACTGATGTGAGGACAGCCAAAACCAGGAAAGCTCTGAAGAGGGGCTTTTCCTGAGAAAGTAGGTAGTGGCTCACTGCTGGCTCCTGACAACTTCACAGAGTTGGCCAAGGAGACCAGATCTGAGACAGGACAGGCCATTTCATTGGAACATAGTATGGCCCACCAGTCAGAGGACACTCCGGATAGTCACAGACCTACTTGGGGGAAGGATGTGTCTTTGTGGGAGTCGGTGTGGGTTTGTGGTTTTGTCTCATATTCTGAGAATAGGTAGGAATGGCGGTTTGTTTGGTTTGGAGGGAACTGTTTCTAGTAAGTCATTTGACAAGGCGAGTGTTTCTATGTCTGTTTATACCACTGTGTCCCTGGTTGTAGACATTAGAAGAGAAAATGCATCAATGGGTGAGTCCTGTCTAGTAGAAAGCTTCTCAGCTTTCATCCTGCCCAATTCATGAATGGACTGCGGCTTGACTTATCAATGGGGAACACCTGCTAACTTCTTAAGTTCCTGTTTTCTTCCTGAATTATGTGCACTCTCCAGAATAGGCTCATGGTTTTGTTTCCATGATATGTACCTCCTCAAATCTCTGTGACATGGCCATGTACTGGATAGCTGAAGGGAATGGCGAGCATCTCAGAAAGCTCAGATATCAGTGTGACCAGGAATGCCTCAGTGGAAAAACCCTGCTTTGGACATTTTGCTTACCTATTCTTCTGTTGCCCTGAAAGTCAGGAAGGTCTTTGCATCAGGTGTGTCATGTGGGAGTGTTTTGGTTTTAATTGTAGTCATTTTTGTGGCCGTTGGAAGAGATGACTATGTCCACCTGGGCTTGAACACTTATGTGATTCCCCTTAGAGACTGAGTTCTGGAACTGACCTCAAAGAAGTATTGCCATGTATTGTGTTGGGATTTTAGGAGGCCACGCATGAGAGTCGCACTTGGAAACTGAGATCTAGGCCCAGGGAGGCTTTCGGAAGAGCACTGGAAATTTCAGGAAGGACATCACATGATTTTATTCTTAAAGACTTGGCAGCCATCGTTGCAAGTCAAAACACACATGGACCTCACATTGTAGACCTCAAATGCCTGGCTTAATGTGACCTTTTAGCCTGTCTTTGGGAAGCCTTGCCTGTTAGAATTCTCCAGAGCTTTCATTGAAATGAGCTTCTTCTCCATTTTATGGTTCCTGAATTAATTGAAACCCACAGTGCCTTCAACTTCATCCATGAAAATGCCTAGATAAATATCATTAAAGTTTGGAAATTCCCATCACCTGGTGGCACTGGAGAACCTTTGGGTGTCCTATTGCTGATCATGAGTGTACCAGACAGTGCCTTGATTGACTGGGTTTCATGAAAATGGTATAGAACAGAGATGCCAGTAACTTGGAGCCTGATGAGTAGTCGGCCTAGAGCAGTGGTGTGCAGGTGTGTGTTAAAACATCTGTGGTGGGGTGATGTGGATATGCCATTGGCTTCCAAATGCCTTGTGACAGATATGGTGCAGCCCCCATACCCTTGTATGTAAAGGCATCTTGTTATATGGAGAGGTTGCAGGGCAATATTTAGAATCAGATTGCTATGGTCAAGGGGGCAAGCTATGTGGGATATAAGCCAGGTTGGTGCATTCTCCTGCAGACCCTTACCCACCACACCTGACAGAACTCCCTCCATCACTGTGTCCCAGTTGAACTTCTCGTATTTTGTGAAGCAAATACCAAACTCCCAGTGCAGCTGCAAGAAACAGCACGAAAATTGGAGGATGACCAAATGGCTTCACAGTCCACACTGGAAGACACTTAGCCCCCAGTGGCAACAGTTTACCTATAAAGAGAGAATTCAGCCCTGCTGCCTCATGTTCATAGGAAAAAAAGAAACCATGTCCTCCAGGTCATATAGATGCAGACCCAGCTTTGATGGTCTCACTACAAAGGAAGCTAAAGCTCCTGTCATCAACATATATTTCAGGTGCCCAACCTCAGAGGCAGTTTTTCAAAAAGTCTTTAGGCCAGCAGAGCTCCATGTTTTTGGAGTTTTTACCCTGTCCCTTACTTTTTGAAACTTCGCTACAACCTCGAAGGTTGTGAACTCCTGAGCATTTTCCATTACCGATATGTATTCACAGATTTTCTAACTCTTCTCCTCTAATTGTGTCTTACTTGGGGTGAAGGAAATGTCAAGGCATTGTTCTGAATGAGAGTTGGAAGATTTTTGGGTAGCACATATTTGCCTACACATTGGATTCATTTTCCAATTTTCCATTCGAAATACTGAATCCCTGACTGTCAAGGGTAGAAGGAATTCTTTTTCAAAGAACAGCCTGACACTTACAAGAAACAGCCACCAGGAGACATCCTGTCTGGAAGACATCCTGTAGCCATATGTGTCCCTGAGACATCCTGTGGCCATCTTTCTTCCAGAAACATCCTGAAGTTATCTCACCTTGTGAAGACATCCAGGAACTGCCGATAAGAGAGTTTTCCCAAATCCAGCATTTTAATACCCATGTGTGAACAATAAAATTTTGTAGCTTGATCAGAACTCCTGTGTTGCTCTCATCTCTCGTGTCTCTTGTCCCTTCATTCCTCCCCATCTAGGTTCGCTGCCCATGTTGATGTGTCCTGCCGGCCGGGACATCTAGCGCCCACCGACTGGGGCTCAAGCCATTGACTGAGGGGGAACCCCTTCCTCCTGGAAGACTTGGTCAAGAGGAGCCCGCGATCGTCTCAGCAGACACCACCCGAAGACATATCCAGGAGGAGGGTGGGAATGATGCACGGTGAGTGACCCACCATGTGACAAGCAGTATCGTCACATGATTTGTTTATTTCAGGCCTCAAGGAGTTCTTCAAGACATGGGGGGCACATGTTAAGAAAAAGGAGTTAAAATTTTTCTTTTCACACATAGGAGCATTGTGTCCATGGTTTCCTCTTGAAGGGACCATTGATGGCAAAAATGGCTTAGAGTAGGAGACTGTTTAAAAGATTATTATGAATCCTTTGGCCCAGAAAAAATGCCAGTTCCCACCTTTTCTTACTGGAACTTAATTAATGAAATTCTTAAAAGTTTTTGCTTTGACAATGGTACCTTACAACTTGTTAGGATTGGGGAAGAGATTATGCAAAAGACCTCTCGTCCCTCCTCTGCATGCCCATCATTAGTATAGACATAGACCCTTCTCAGTCTTCCCAGGACCCTGAGAACCTTCCTGGTCCCCCTCAAAATACGACCCTAATTAATAAGGCTCCAATGATTAAAAACCACCTTTATCCAGTTTTAAATCCCAGAGACACACTGACCCCTGGGAAGGACGCTATCTTGGAGAAGGAAGCAGCTCTCTACCATTCAGAAGACCCGCAACCTCTCAGGACCCTGCCACAGCCTACAGGATTTACACATCCACCTCCCTCCTATATCCCACCTGCCTTTTGTGCTCTGGCCCTTCAGGGGCCAAGTGCCCCCCGAGATATTTTTTCCCTACTTCCCCTACCTAACCTCGCTCCCTTGCCAGCATCCTTCCAACATAGACGGGAAGAGATGCAACTTTTAAAATAATTAAATTCCCTTGACTCTGAGCTCTCTTCATTAGCCTTAGCTATGGAGTCAATGCAAGCTGGCCCACAGCGGTCTAATACAAAGTCGAAGCCACTCCATCGGCCTGTTCTCACCTTCCCAGTCACCACCAGTCAGATAGATAAGCCTGCCCAGGCTGAGGTCAAAGACTTCGATGAGGAACAAGAGGAGGAAGTGGGGGAAATGGATCAAGGAGATCAGGACTCAGAGGATGAGGAGTTCACCCCTGGGCAGGAAGGAACCGAGAGTCTACAAAAAATTAAGCCTATGTTTTCTTGAAAAACTTAATAAGGCTTGTGCTCACTATGGCCCCACTGTGCCCTACACGTTGGCTTTATTAGAAATCCACAGCGCACAATGGCTTACTCCCAATGATTGGAAATTTTTAGACCAAGCTACCTTCAGTGCCGGAGACTTCCTGTTATGGAATGCAGATTTCGAAGACAATGTCGGGAAACTGCTCAAATAATTTTAACTAAGGCCTCCTCTGAATCTGGGACTTAAATTTAGCTAGTGGGCAATGCGCCTTTTGACACTAAAAATAACAGGCACGTTTCCCTCCTGGACTCTTGGCGCAGACTCAGATGGCTGGTTTTCCTCCTTGGTGACACCTCCCTCAAAAGGCCTCGGCTACCAATTCCCTGGCAAAAATTTGACAAGTGCCCCATGAGCCTTATAGGTAGTTTGTTCCCCGGCTTAACCTAGCTGCGGAATGCTTGCATGAACCAAGCGAAGGTGAAAGCACCTATGTAAAACATCTTGCCTTTGAAAATGCCAACCCAGCATGTCAGGATGTTCTTCAACCACATAAGGATAAAGGGAAACTTTCTGAATTTATTAGACTCTGTGCAGGCGTGGGTGCAGCCCATGCCATGGGTCTCGCTTTAGGGGCCGCCTTTACCAAGGCGTTTCACAATCCTGGCTCACGTACTTGCTTTACTTGTAAACAACCTGGCCATTTTGCATGTGGGTGTCCGACAGGCAAACAAAGCCTAGGAATAGCGTCTCCTCAAACTTGGGCTTAACCGCCCCCAGCTACCCTTTTCCATAGAAGTGGTAAAGGTCATCACTGGGGCAGTGAGTGTAGATCTAAGACAAATGCCCTCAGACAGCCTATTTCTTCCTGCTTCTCGGGAAACTCCCTGCAGGGCCAGCCCCTGGCCACAACATGCCCCAGGACAAACACAGGAGCAATAAGGTTTGTTCCCTCCCAAACTCCCAACCTACCACAAAATCCTTCTCCACAATTGCCTCCCTCCAACTAGCCACCCCAGGCAGCGCAAAATTGGACCTCTGTGCCACCACAGTTACAATATTAGACTCAATGCAAGGGCCCCAGATAATACCCACTGGAATTATGGGTCCCCCTCCATCTCATACATGTGCCCTTATTCTTGGAAGAGCCTCCACTACCATACAAGGTGTTCAGGTCTTCGCTGGCATTAATGATAATGATTTCACTGAAGAAATAAAAATACTGGCCACTGCTATTAATGGAGTTGCCGCTATCCCAGCAGGAACAAGACTTGCACAATTAATTCTCCTTCCCTTGGATTCAGGAGGCATTTCCACCACCCAAACCTACCTCGGGGGGCTGCCTTCTTAGGCTTCTCTGATGTGTATTGGGTTCAACCCGTTTCTCACAATAGACCCACCCTTACCTTACTTACTGAAGGAAAGGAATTCCAAGGAGTTCTAGATATTGGAGCTGATGCCACAATTATTTCTCAAAAATACTAGCCATCAGGTTGGCCCCTCACTCCATCCTTGACTGACCTTAAAGGGATAGGAAAATAAAAAAATCCTCTGGTCAGCTCAAGGTCTATTAGCTGCACTGATAAAGATGGTAATAAGTCAACTGTCACTCCTTTCGTTGATTCTGACCTCCCTGTTAACGTATAGGGTGGAGATATTTTGAGTCATTGGAAGTTATTCTCGCCAGTCCCAATTCCATGGTGACTCATCAAATGCTTCCTATGAATTTTGTTCCTGGTACAGGCCTGGGGATACTGAAACAAGGACTGGTGGAGCCTATACAACCCATAAAAAAAACAAATACATGTGGACTTGTGTATTCAGATTTTTAGTGTCGGTCCCTGACCCTCCTGTACCCCATGCAGATAAAATTATTTGGGAGACTCAGACTCCTGTGTTGGTGGATCAGTGGCCCCTTACCCAAGAAAAATTGGAGGCTGCCTCCACGTTAGTGCTGGAACAGCTGGCAGCCGGCCATGTAAAGCCCTCAACCTCACCATGGATTACTCCTATTTTTATTATCAAGAAAAAATCAGGCAAGTGGCGCCTTTTACAATATTTGTGTGCCATTAATAAAGTTATGTGCCCGATGGGAGCACTACAGCCAGGCATTCCCACACCAGTGGCGATTCCAAAAACCTATTGTAAAATGGTTATTGACTTAAAAGATTGCTTTTTTACCATTCCTTTACATCCTGAGGATAGACCCTATTTTGCCTTTAGTCTCCCTCGCATTAATTTTCTGGGCCCTATGCAGAAATTTCAATGGAAGGTTCTTCCCCAAGGTATGGCCAACAGCCCTAGTCTTTGCCAAAAATACGTTGCTCAAGCAGTAGACCCTGTGAGAGAGCGATGAGCACAAAATTATATTTTACATTATATGGATGATTTGTTAATTGCTGCACCTAATACCCATGACCTTAATAATTGTTACTTGGACTTTTACAAAACCTCACTACCTTGGGACTACAGATAGCTCCAGATAAGTTTCAAACACAGGACCCTTATACCTATTTGGGCCTTAAACTTCAAGATAATCAGATCCAAATTCCTAAAATACAACTATGTGTGGACCATATTCACACACTTAATGATTTTCAAATATTACTGGGGGATATTCAATTGCTAGGAACATATTTAAAATTACCCACTTGTGTACTTTTGCCCCTTAATGATATTTTGATAGGTGATTCCCACCCCTCCTCCCCTCAAAAGCTTACTCCCGAGGCATGACATGCATTAAACCAAGACACAGAAGCCATTGCCCAAAAGTTTGTTACACAAATTTCTTATAACCTTCCTCTGGTTCTGGTTATTTTCCACACTCCTCATACACCCACAGGAATATTTTGGCAGCGAGATCCACATTTTAAAAATAAAGGCTGCCCCTTGCTTTTGGTCCTTGTACCCACCACATCCTCCAAGGTTATTACTGTTTATCTTGCTCAGGTAGCTTCTCTTATTTTTAAAGGTCGTTTGCTTTCTCGACAACATTTTGGCAAAGACCCTGATAATATTTTAATTCCATATACTAAGGACCAAACCCTTACTACAATTTTTACTACAGACATGGATGAATGGGATATTGCCCTATCAGGCTTTTTGGGAACAATTCATAACCACATCCCCAATGACCCCCTTTTAAATTTTGTCCAGTTACATCCATTTATTTTTCCCAAAATTACTCAAAAGGCTCCCATTCCTCAAGCCCTTACCTTTTTTACAGACGGTTCCAGTAATGGCCATGCAGTCTTTGTTGTCAATAACAAGCCTACCACCTTTGATACTGTCTATCAGTCAGCTCAGTTTGTGGAATTGTTCGCCATAACACAAGTTTTTATAAAGTTTTTTGATAATCTTGTTAATATTTATACAGACAGTGCCTACATTGCTCATTCTGTGCCCCTTCTGGAGATTTCACCCACCATTAATGCTTCTTCCAATTCCCTCTTTCTGTTTCACCAGCTTCAGCAGCTAATTCAGGCCAGAAAACATCCATTTTCCTTAGGACACATCATGACACACTCTGACCTTCTGAGCCCTCTAACACAAGGTAATGCCCAAGCTGATGCAGCAACACGTTCCATCTTTCCAATTTTTGTTGGCTCCATTCAAAAGGCCATGGAGTTACACAATCTTCACCATCTAAATTCCCAGAGCCATCGATTACTTTGGAAAATTACCAGGCAACATGCATGAGAAATAGTAAAAGCATGCCCTGCTTGCACTGTCTCCCTCCCCATTCAACACTTGGGAGTTAACCCCCGAGGATTACTGCCCAATCAGATTTAGCAAATGGATGTTATTCATTTTCCTGAATTTTGAAAAACCAAATATATATACGTTTCTATAGATACCTTCAGCGGCTTTATTTTTGCATCACCACATTCTGGAGAGGCTACCAAAGATGTCCTTTCTCATCTTGTTTCAGCCTTTTTCATAATGTGTAAACCAATACATATTAAAACAGATAAATGTCCTGCATATACCAGTGCGAAGTTTAAACAGTTTTGTGCTACCTTGCAATTTTGTCATACTACTGAAATTCCATACAACACTCAGGGCCAAGGCATGTGGAACTTGCCCAGCTTACCTTAAAGACTTGGCTATCCCGTCTTAAGGCTTCCGCCCTTGTATTTACCACTCCCAGGGATCGCCTTAACCATGCATTATTTGCCCTTATTTTTCTTACCCTAGACAGTGAAGGCCATTTGGCCACAGACAGACACTGGGATCCTTCATCCAATTCTGTTCACACACCTGTTATGTGGTGCAATCCCATTACAAATAAATGAAAACGCCCACATCCTATCCTCATCAGGGGATGAGGCTCAGCTTGTGTTTTGGACCAAGAGCAAGCATCCCCAAGATGGTTACCAGAATGCCTGGTTAAACAGGTAAATTACTTACCTCAACCCAGGGACGGAGGCCCTCCCCCTGAGGACAAATTTTCCTCCATTTCAGATACAGCCAACAATCTGTGCGAGGATCCTGCTTAAGGCACTTCTGCTGAACAGGTTTGAACACAGAGGCCTTGGACCTCTAATTTCCAACATCATGGGGTACCTTTTTGCCCCCCCCCGCCCCCGTGAATGCAAAGGAGGATTTTGGACTGAGGCTCCCACTAGTTGGACCCAGACTGCTGACTGCATGACTAAGGTGACTTACCTCCGTGCCAAGGTTGACCATAATCTCTGAGGAGTTCATCAGCCTAAATGGGTATGTGTTAACAAGCCAAAGATTATTCCCCCTAGTACAAGTAAAGCTCTCCAAAATTGTTCTGCAACTTGTACGCATACCCAGGCGATGCATGTCTCTTGTAATGCGTCGGCTTCACTTTGTGTTAATAAACAGGGAGAACAATTTTTTGAAGCCTCCCTAACTAAAACTCATGCAGCAGGGGGACCACTATTCATTATACCCCCATTCTCTTTGACCATGGAGGAGATGACAAATACACGAAGCTACAGTCAGCTGGGTGCCAAGGCACTGTCGGAAAACCTTCCGACTGGCCCATTAAGGCCCCTACAGGGGTCTCTGATGGTGGAGGACCCACTTATTCTGTCAAGCATCCTCAGATAATCAAACTTTTGAAACCCCAAATCCCTGAGCTCACATATCATCCCTTAATGTAGCCTAAATCCCAGTTCCCAGGTTTAGATACCAATACATTAGATATTTTGCAAACTACATTCTCCTAGCTTAATAATTCGAACCCTACCCTTGCTGGTGATTGCTGGCTCTGCATGACAACAGGGGCAATCATGCCTATGGCAGTTCCTATTAATTCTATCATGGACAATGATAATACATGCCAACCCGGATTTCCCTTTAAAGTACAGCCTATAGGCACTTTTACATTATTTCTTTTAGGCGCGATGCAGAATAATACCTATGATATTGATGTTCGACTTACTTCCTTAGGAAATTGCTCAACAGTATAAAATTATTCCTCACCCACCCCATCTCTTTGTCCCTCCAATGGCACAGTTTTTATGTGTGGAGGAAACTCGGCCTTCCCACGCTTCCAGCGAATTGGACCATTGGTTGTGTTCTTGCTTTATTACTCCCTGATATAACTATTGTCCCAGGAGATGAACCTCTACCAATTTCTAGCCTAGACACTTTAGTCAAAAGACATAGGTGGGCAATACAGGCTTTACCACTCATTGCCAGCCTTGGAATAACAGCTGCTGTGGGCACAGGTACAGTGGCTTAGGCACGGCTATTCACTCTTACCATCGCCTGTCTCAACAACTTATAAATTATGTACAAACTTTATCAGGAACCATTAAAGATTTGCAGGACCAAATAAATTCCCTGGCAGAAGTGTTCCTTCAAAACAGACGAGGCTTAGATTTGCTGACAGCTAACCAGGGAGGTATTTGCTTAGCCTTAGGGGAACGATGCTGCTTTTATGCCAATTAATCAGGCATAGTACGCATTAAAATTAAGCAGCTTCAAGAAGATCCAGAAAAGAGACAAAGGGAACTATTTGAAAATCCCCTCTGGATTGGGCATAATGGATTTCTACCCTACCTTCTTCCCCTATCAGTCCCTTTGTTGGGTTTACTTTTAATGGTGTCCATAGGCCCCTGCATTATAAAGAGGCTGGTACAATTTATTAAAGAACAGATTAATATTTTGGTTTCTAAGCCCATACAGGTCCACTATCATGGTCTGGAGATGGAAGACAGCACTGCCAACATTTAAAAGAATGTTCAACCCTTCTCACAGGCTTATTAAGTTTACATCCCCACAGATCTCTCTTTCTTACAGAAAACTATAAGTAACAGCTCTGAGCAACCATCTTCTACCCTTGCAATAAGGGTTCGTTCTCCATGGGCCCCTCCGCTTGGGGGGAGGACACACCCTTGGAATGAGCACGTTAGGCCATAATAACGGAGGGTCCAGGAAGGACTGCAGGAGGATGATCCACGGATCCCCAAACACAAGACCTCTGAATGACACGCTCTGGTGCATGGCGGTTGGCATGCTATCCCCTCAAAGACGTCTCCTCCAAAAACATGCCAAAGCCAACATGAAATCTCCTAGGAAAGATGCTCGCTCAAATCAGGAGATATTCTAAGGCATCCTAGAGAAACAGAGCCACTATCACCCCCTAAATCCATGGCCTGTAAGGTATGGTCGAATATTTTATATAACAAAAGGGGAGATGTCAGGGGCTAAAAGGAAGTTCTCCTTCAAAAAATAGACTGACACAAGAAACAGCCCCCTGGGACACAACCTGCCTGGGAGACATCCCACAGCCATCTATCTCCTTTTGACATCCGGCTACCATCTGTCTACCTGAAACATCCTGAGGTTGTCTCACCCTGTGAAGACATCCAGCAACTGCCGATAAGAGAGCTTTCCCATCCGCAGCATATAAATACCCTCTGAGAATAATAAAAGTTTGCAGCATGATCAGAACTCCTGTCTTGCTGTCATCTCTCGTGTCTCTTGTCCCTTCATTCCTCCCCAACTAGGATCGACACCCAAGTTGATGTGTCCTGCCAGCCGGGCCATCTGACACTAACCCATACCCTCTTAGACTCTGATGACAAATCCTAAAATGATGGAGAAAAATAACCCAAACAGAATAGAAATACAAGCAGTTCAGAGGAGGCATGGTGTATAGTTGCACTTGCCTTTTGCATGATATAGGGTAGGTGTTATAAATCTAGTTAATTTTTAATTGAAATAGTTCTCCATGTGTTTTTAAAGTTAACAAATATGTGAATTCCTGTCTCCCTTTCTCTGTAGCCGATTCAGCACATGTATTTTTATATGCACATATAGAATCCTACCTGGTATCAGATGTACATTCTTGTGAGGTGGCTGACTTGGAAGATACAAATTGTGAGAAGAGATCACTCCTCCTAAACGCTGTTGGAACAGAAAATTCAACCTATGGGTGAGCCTCCTAGTAGAACAACATTATACATAAATCCATGTTCAGTAAATTAAATATTTTTGCATTTGTGGATGATATATACTTCATGATGAATTTCGATTGGCATATATATTGCTACATTTTATTGTCTGGGTGTGTGTGTTGTGTATGTGTGTGTGGGGGGGTATACACTCTCCAAATATTTCAAAATATGAAATATATGTGTCTTACATATACTACCTAAATTCATTCATGTTCATGTATGTGGATTTATAATAAACTTTTCACAATATTATTCTCAGAAATATTCATCCACCTGAATTACATATTTGTTTTCTAGTACTGAAAACTAACTTCAGTGAGTGGTGCATACAATCCTAATATTTCTACAGTAACTGACCCAGTTTAACATCAATGCAACTAGATTCCTCTTGGATATGATGTCTATATTGAAGTTCATTTTATTCAACACTGGTACATTACTATTTGTTCAGTTTATACACATCATAGGATATATATTTCATCAACAACTTCAATAATTTATAGGATTTTGATTCACTTTCAATCATTTCCTGATTCAGAACACACGTATTCCTCCAGGTTACTTGATTGTTTTTTCATGAGACTTCTTTCCAAACGCTTTTTTTTTTTGATTTCCATAATCATTTTGAAGAAAAACTGACACACTCTTCATGATAAACCATAACCCTAATATTACCATTAGATGTATTTCTGGTTGGAATGAATGATTGCATATAAATATACGATTTTCTGTTTATTTTCAGATATCAATTCAATCGAATATTTAAAGTTGGAACAAGTTATAATATTTAATCACAGTATCGTCTATTCATAAATTATCTCTATGTTCATAGACACAGAGTAAATCTATTTGTAACCCCAATACTAATTTTTTCATCTTCAAAATGTTGCTCCCAGAAATGGTGGAAGAAATACTCATGTCACCTAATCTACATATACATTTTATCACAGTAATATTCTGGACACAAAAAGAAGAGGTCACACTTATGATTGTATCAAAGCCTAAATGAAAAGTGAGCATAGATTACTGAAAACATTCATGTCCAGTGTGCCTAATGCTCTCAAATGTCAATCCTATTGGTGACTACATATTTGTTTCTTCTTAAGACTATATTTTGAACCTCAACCCTGTTGCAAATGTCTAATCCTATCACTCAATTTATACTTTGCCTGATTTCCTAATGTCTCTATTGATGTCTGCTTACCTAAATATTTTCCCCAGTTCACCATTGTGACTGACCCTTCACGTGTGCTGACATTTACATTCACTCTCTACCCGATACACTATTGCTAAAGAACTTTTGGTCCAAATTCTGTACTCAGTCTTCTTCTGAAACTTATCGAATATCTTCCTAATCCTACCAACTATCCCTGTTCTAGTGGATGTTCACTTCTACATTCAATCATCCAAGGTACAAGGTCCTATGCCATTGATTATCGTTTTATCTGAAACACCTGTGCAGAACGTATATCAAAGCTAAGTATCCCAATCAATAGCGCAATGCCCTTCTGGGCTTCAAATCTTACCAGATTTTTGTTTTCATACTTATATTTCACCTATATATTCTTATAAATATCACAGGTTCCCAATACCATTATTCATCAATTAGAATAATTCCTAACCCAAATCAAACCTGTTATTAACCCTAACCATACACTGTTCCCTCAATCTAACTTTACAGAAGAGGAGGGACCAAGTTGGTCTTACAATACAGGAATGTAGAAAATCTTCCACCTGTTGTAAAACTCAAAGGTCCATGAAGAAGTGATCCCTGGAGAACATGTAGGCAGCCATGAAGGACCTGAGAGAGCAAACGTCATCTTCCATTGCAAACAACCTGGTCAGGATGAAGGGTTGTGTCTGAATCAGCCTCTCTGTTCATAATGTAGAGAAGATGGACACAAACAGTCCTGTTTGGAGAGCTGTTCCTGGGTGCCTATGGTTCATATACCATTCTAACTTGTGAAAGTGTCACAGGAAGTAGGAGAAGCCTCGATCTCATGGGACCCTTGGAAGCAACTGTTAGGACAAAGTGGTTGCCAAAGCAGTGACCTCATTCAGTTCCTGAAGGAAGTGACCTCACCTCACTTCCTTGGTCATGGAACTCTCGGTACTTGGGATCTAGGAAGCAAGGTACCAAGAGCCTGTCCCAGTCCCAGTCCCAGTGGGCTCACTTGTTTGGATTTACCAAGGACAGAGTCAGTCTTTCATGGTACCTACAGATATGAGGATGGCCAACTGCCAGGAAAACTCAGAAGAGGGGCCTTTCCTGAGAAAGCAGATAGTGGCTCACCGCTGGCTCCTGACAAGTTCACAGAGTTGGTGATTTCCGGGGATCATAAGTTGGCCCAACAGTCAGAAGACACTCTGGATAGTCACAGACATACTTTGTAGAAGGTGGTGCCTCTGTGGTTGTCGGTGTGGGTTTGTGGTTTTGTCTCATGTTCTGAGAATAGGTAGAAAAGGCGGTTTGTTTGATTTGGAGTGAACTGTTTATAGTAAGTCGTTTGGCAAGCAAGAGTTTCTATGTCTGTGTATCCCACTGTGTCCATGGTTTTAGACATTAGAAAACAGAATGCATCAATTGTTGTGTCCTGTCTAGTAGAAAGCTTCCCAGCATTCATCCTGCCGAATTTATGAATGGATTTCAGCTTGCCTTATCGATGAGCAACATGTGGTATCTTCCAAAATTCCTGCATTTTCATGAATTCTGGCTACTCTCCAGAATAGGCTCATGGTTTTGTGTCCAAGATATGTAGCAGTTCCAAGCCCTGTGACATGGCCATGTACTGGATAGCTGAAGGGAATGTCGAGCATCTCAAAAAACTCAGATATAAGTGTGACCATGATAGTCTAAGTGGAGAAACCCTGCTTTGGGCCTTTTGCTTACCTATTGTTTTGTTGCCCTGAATGTCAGGAAGGTCTTTGCCTCAAGACATTCGTTTGTGAAGCCTGAAGAAAACAGGTTCAAATGGAAATGAATGGACATCACCTGTGGATCTTTGCTTAATTCCTTTGGAAATGGAAGTGTCTGAATCAGCCTCTTGGCCCTGTGTGAGGCCGTGGCTTAGATTCTCAACCCCTGAAGAATCTAAAGAAACATCACATGTGTGCATCCAAAACAAAAATGGCCAAAAGTGCAGTTATTGTGGATGAAGTCTCTCCCCATTCTCTGTGAGGTTCCTGACCTCCATCAAGTTAGAATAGGGATCCTTTGGGCCAAATCATTTCTTCAAAGCCCTAAAGAGGCTTGCCCATAATTGCTTGAATTTTCCCGTGACTACAATTCACATAAAGAATCCAAACTGCACAGTCAATACGCCTCAAATTGGAGAAACAGAGAAGTATTAACAGCAGGCCTATATGAACACTCCTGGTTCACAGGAGTGGTGTCCAGGCCACCCTGAATTTAGGCAAATTAGGGGCAAGAGAGATTATTTAGGAGACTGTCTTGAGCTTCGCCCCTCGTGAAAAATTCCAGCGATAGGTTATGATGAGTGTCTATATAAAAGAACATGAGGGCCATGTGGGAGTGTTTTGGTTTTAATTGTGGTTGTTAGTGTGGTGGTTGGAAGAGATGATTGGGTCAAGATTGACATGAACTCTGGTGTTTTTCCCCTTAAAGACTGAGTTCTGGAACTGACCTCAGAAAAGTATTGCCATTAATTGTGTTGGGATTTTAGGAGGCCATGCATGAGAGTCGCCCTTGGAAACTGAGATCAAGGCCCAGGGTGGCTTTCAACAGAGCACTGGGAATCACAGCCAAGATATCACATAATTTTCTTCTGAAAGACTTGGCAGCCATAGTTGAGAGTCAAAAGACACATGGACCTCACATTGTAGAACTCAATGGGCCTGGCTTCATTTGACCTTTTGGCCATTCTTTGGGAAGCATTACCTGTGAGATTTCTCCAGAGCTTTCATTGAAATGAGCTTCGTCAAGATTAATGGTTCTGGAATGAACTGAAACTCACAGTGCCTCCAACATCATTGTTGAAATATGGCCAGAAAAATACCATGAAATTTTTGAAATTTCCATGACCAGCTGGCACAGGAGAACCTTTGGATGTCCTGTTGCTGATCATGAGTATAACAGACAGTGCCTTGATTGACTGGTTTTAATAAAAATTGTGTAAAACAGAGATGCCAATAAGTTGGAGCCTGATGATTAGTGGGCCTAGAGCATTGGTAGGCAGGTGTGTGATAAAACATCTGTAGTGGGGCCATGTGGATCTGCCATTGGCTTCCAAATGGCGTGTGACTGACATGATGCAGCCAGCAGTCCCTTCTAAGTAAAGGCATGTTGTTATATGGAGAGGTTCCAGGGCAATGTTCAGAATCGATTTGCTATGGTCAATGGGGCAAGCTATGTGATATAGAAGCATGGTTGGTGCATTCTCCTGCAGAAATTGAAATACCACATGTGACAGAACTCCCTGCTGCACTGTGTCCCAGTTGAACTCCGTGTATTTCATGAAGCAAATACCAAACTCCCATTGTAGCAGCAAGAAACACCATGAAAATTGGAGGATGAACAAATGGCTTCACAGTCCACACAGGGAGACACTTAGAACCCAGTGGCCACAGTTTACCTACAAAGATCAAATTCAGGACTGGTGTCTCATGTTAATTGGAAAATAAGAAACTATGTTTTACAGGTCACATAGGTGCAGACCCAGCTTTGATGATCTCAGTACAAAGGAAGCTAAAGCTCCTGATAACAACATATGTTTCAAGTGCCCAACCTCAGAGGCAATTTCTTAAGAAGTCTTTAGGCCAGCAGAGCTCCATGTTTATGGAGTGTTCACCCTGTCCCTTACTTTTGGAAACTCCTGTACCACCTTCAAGGTAGTGAACTTCTTAGCATATTACATTCCAGATAAGTATTCACTGATTTTCTAATTCTTCTCCTCTAATTATGTCTTACTTGGGGCGAAGATAATGTCAAGCCATTGTTCTGGAGTAGTGGGAAGATTTTGTGTGGCACATATTTGCATACACTTTGGATACATTTTCCAATTTTCCATTCGAAATACTGAATCCCTGACTCTAACCCCTACCATACTAGACTCTGACTACTAATCGTAATATGATAGAGAATAATAACCAAAACAGAATAGAAATACAAGCAGTTCAGAGGACTCATGGTGTATAGTTGGAATTGCCTTTTGCATTATATAGGGTAGGAGTTATAAATCTAGTCATTTTTTTGTTGAAATAGTTCTCCGTGTGTTTTGAAAGTTAACAAATATGTGAATTCCTGTCTCCTTTTCTCTGTAGCCTATTCAGCACATGTAATTTTATATGCACATATAGAATTGTACCTGGTATCACACGTACATTTTTGTGAGGTGACTGACTTGGCAAATACAAATTGTGAGAAGAGATCACTCCTCCTAAATGCTGTTGGAACTGAAAATTCAACCTATGGGTAAGCCTCCTAGTTGAACAACATTATACATAAATCCATGTTCAGTATATGAATATTTTTGGGTCTGTGGATGATATGTATTTCATGATGAATTTCGATTGGCATATATATTGCTAGTTTTTAATGTCTGTGTGTGTGTGTGTGTGTGTGTGTGTGTATATATATATATATATATATATATATATATATATATGTATATACTCTCCAGATTTTTCAAAATATGAAATATTTGTGTCTTATTTTGCACTCCCTAAATTCATTCATATTCATGTATGTGGATTTATAATCCACTTTTTAAAAAATTATTCTCAGAAATATTCATCCACCTGAAATACATATTTTTTCCTAGTACTGAAACAGTTTTCAGTAAATGGTGCATCCAAATCCTAATATTTCGGCATTGCAAGATGGCTGTGAAGACAGTGTATCACACCCAGTGTACCCTGCCACTGCGCAAGTGAATAACGAGTTAGAGCAATGAAAAACTGTCTTGTTAGGATCTTACAGGAAAATGGGTGTTTACCGAAACCTAGAAGAATGATTTCCACCACCGAGGTCCGGTAATTGAGTCTCAAACACAAGCCACTTGTGCAACTGGAGATCCATTCTGATTGATCCGCGTGACCTGCCCTGTGTCTACAAATGGTGAGGCACCACCGAGAAGCGACCAGCAAGCAGGGAGAAACGTTGCTGCGGATTCTGTGGAATCCTGCTGGCTGAGCATCCACTGAGCCCCCAGCTGAATTCGGGATTTCAGACGGGGAAGTTAGCAGTACATTTCTATGCCCCAAAGCGGAAACTCCACAAAGGAATCCAACAGCCACCATCTTGGAGAGCTGAAGTAACCACCACCACTCCCTGACAGATTGCAAGAATAAAACAGGTGTGTGTTTCTCAGCTCATCTCACATACAGAGGGGAATTCGCATAAAATATCTCCTAGGCTTTTGGGGGAGGGATAATCAGAGCAAGTCTGCATGAAGACTGGGGGAAAACTAGAGGCACCTGACCTTCATCTCCCCTTCCCATCAGCGGCAAAAATGAAACTTGTCTAGCCAGTGCGGGGCGATGGGCAAGCGAAAAAAATTAAAACAATAGAGTTCCAGGGTTCCCAATTGACACCCTCCCCACCCAACAAACTTCAGACCCAGAGAACAGTTTGAGCTGCCGAGAAGCATCACTCAGGAGAAATCTGGTCTAGCAGGAGAAATCAGGACTAGCAGGATAAACCAGGGCACTAGAGGCCAGGCCCTCCTGACTGGCTGGCTGGAGAACGCCGGCCCACTGCCAGTGTGACTGGGCAACTGGAGACCACCTTCCTGCTGGCGCCAGCCCACCTGCTGACGCTATGTCTTGACGGCTGGAGAACGCACGCCTGCCGGCGACTGAACACGCAACTGTGTGGCTAGAGATCACCCACCAGCCGAAGACAGACCACAAGCTGCCCGCGCTACTGGGTGGCTGGAGACTGCCGGCCTGCCAGCGACCGGGAGCTGAAACCAACCAGAGACAATCCAGTCCACCCACCCAATTCGGACACTCCGGCAAGGAGCCTGGGGCCCACCACAGCAGAGAGGTGACATCACTGGAGCTCGGCCGTCAGAATTCCTTAACAGCGGAATCCACTTAAGCAGGCATAGTCTACCAACACAAAGGAGAGAAAACAGAGATATATAAACAAATAACAAATCTATAGAAGAGAGCAGAAACACAGCAATCAAATAGAGCTGGAAAATGACGTGAACATCATGAAAAAACAAGGGAAAACAAGGTGTACAAACAATGAAGGACAACTTAATACTACAGGAGAACCTAGAAGCATCAGAAACAGGGATAGGGAAAAAACTTAAGTCATACCTAACTCAGATGGAAAGGAATAAGAGAGAAGACATGAGGCAGCAAGTCTAAGCAATAAAAGTATATTTTGAAAATGAATTAAACAAACAAATTCAAATGGCAAAGAACAAGCTTTACCAGGAGATAGAGATCTTTAAAAAAATCATACAGTAATTCTAGTAATGCAGGAAACTATAAACCAAATTAAAAACTCAAACAAGAATATTACAAATAGACTAGATCAAGTAGAAGTCAGAACATCAGATAATAAAGACAAAGTTTGTCAACTTGAAAAGAATATAGTCAACACAGAAAACATGCTTAAATCCCATGAGCAACTATTCAAGAGATATGGGATGTCATAAAAAAAAACAAAATTGGGAGTCATCGGGATAGAAGAAGGCATAGAAATTCAAACCGAATGAATGAACAACATATTAAATGAAATAATTCTAGAAAACTTCCCAGAGATGAAAGATGGAATGGATTGCCATATCCTGGAAGCCTACAGGACCTCAAACATTCAAAACCATAATAGACAAACTCCAAGACATATAATTATGAGGATAGCCAACATACAGAACAAGGAGAGAATATTAAAAGCTACGAAAGAAAGTAGGCAGATAACATTCAGGGGTAAACCAATAAGGTTAACAATTGATTTTTCATCACAGACTTTGAAAGCGAGAAGATCTTTGAACAATGTATTTCAAACACTGAAAAATAATGGATTCCAACCAAGAATACTGTATCCAACAAAATTAAGCTTCAGATTTGACAATGAAATTAAGTCCTTCCTGATAAATAAAAGCTAAAAGAATTCGCAGACAGAACACCAGCACTGCAAAGCATTTTGAGCAAAATACTACAAGAAGAGGAATTGAAAAATAGTGCCCAAAACTAACAGCGAGAGTATCTCAGTAAAGGGGTAAGAAAAAAACCAAAAAGTAAAAACTACCCAAATTAAAATAAATAAATAAATAAACATGACTGGAAGTACAAATCATATTTCAATTGTAACCTTAAATGTTAAAAATCTAAACTCACCAATCAAGAGACATAGGCTAGTAACCTGGATAAAAAAAATAAATCCAACAATATGCTGCCTTCGAGAGACTCATATGAAAGGTAAAGACATAGACAGGCTGAAAGTGAAAGGTTGGGAAAAATCATACCACTCATATGGCCCTCGGAAGCAAGCAGGAGTGGCCATACTCATATAAAATCAACTTCAAACCTACGTTAATCAAAAGGGATAAAGTAGGACACTATATATTGTTAAAAGGAACCATCCACCAACAAGACATAACAATTATCAATTGGTATGCACCAAACAATTGAGCTGCAACGCTCATAAAACAAACTCGCCTCAAGTTCAAGAGTCAAATAGACTACAACACAATAATTATGGGTGACTTCAACACACTGCTCTCGCCATTAGACAGATCCTCTATAAAAAACTGAATAAAGAAACTATAGAATTCAACAGCACAATCAATAACCTTGACGTAACCGACATATATAGAATACATCAACCATCATCAAGTGGATACACTTTATTCTCAGCAGCACATGGATCCTACTCCAAGTTAGACCATATATTATGCCATTGGGCAACTCTTAGTAAATATAAAGGCGTGGAGAAAATACCATGCACCATATCTGATCATAATGGAATGAAACTGGAAATCAATGATAAAAGAAGGAAGGAAAAATCCTACATCACATGGAAAATGAACAATATTCTACTGAATGATCAATGGGTTACAGAAGACATAAAGGAGGAGATAAAAATATTTTTAGAATCAAATGACAATACGGACACATCGTACTGGAATCTATGGGACACAAAGAAGGCAGTTTTAAGAGGGAAATTCATTTCTTGGAGTTCTTTCCTCAAAAAAAGAATAAAACAACAAATAAATAAACTCACAGTACACATCAAAAACCTAGAAAAGGAAGAGCAAAACAACAGCAAATGTAGTAGAAGACAAGAAATAATTAATATTAGAGCAGAAATCAACGAAATTGAAACAAAAAAAAACATTGAAAAAATTGATAAAACTAAAAGTTGGTTCTTTGAAAAAATAAATAAGATTTACAGGCCCTTAGCCATGCTAAGGATGAGAAGAAGAGAGACAACTGAAATTACTAACATACGGAATGAAAAAGACAATATCACAACAGACAGTACACAAATACAGAAGATAATTAGAAAGTATTTTGAAACCCTATATTCCAATAAAATAGAAGATAGTTAAAATATCGATAAATTTCTTAAGTCATAAGATCTGCCCAGATTCAGTCAGGAAGACACACACAATTTAAACAGACCAAAAACAAAGGAAGAAATAGAAGAAGCCATCAAAATACTACCAACCAAAAAAAGCCCTGGACCTGATGGGTATAGAGCAGAGTTCAAAAAAACCTTCAAAGAAGAATTAATACCAATACTTTTCAAGCTATATCAAGAAATAGAAAAATAAGGAGCTCTTCCAAATTCATTCTCGGAGTCCAAAATCACCCTGATCCCAAAACCAGACAAAGACACTTCAAAAAAGAAAACTACAACCAATATCTCTAATGAACTTGGATGCAAAAATTCTCAATGAAATCCGTGTGAATTGAATCCAAAAGCATATCAAAATAGTTGTGCACCATGATCAAGTAGGATTCTTCCCTGGAATGCAAGGCTGGTTCAATATACGGAAATCAATAAATGCTATTCACCACATCAATAGACTTAAGGACAAGAACCATATGATCATCTCGATAGATGTAGTAAAAACATTCGACACAGTTCAGCATCCCTTTATGTTCAAAACACTAGAAAAACTAGAAATAACAGGAACTTACCTCAACATTGTAAAAGCTATATATGCTAAACCTCAGGCTAGGATCATCCTAAATGGAGAAAACTGAAGGCATTCCCTCTGAAATCTGGAACAAGACAGGGATGCCCTCTATCACCACTTCTATTCAATTTAGTTCTTGAAATACTAGCCAGAGAAATTAGACAGACAAAAGAAATTAAAGGCATAAAAATAGGAAAAGAAGAACTTGAATTATCGCTATTTGTGGTAGACATGGTAATATATTTAACAGACCCAAAAGGGTCTACAAAGAAACTGCTAGAGTTAATAAATGAAGGATATAAAACCAACACGCATAAATCAAAGGCATTCCTGTATATCAGCAACAAAACTTCTGAAATGGAAATGAGGAAAACCACTCCATTCACAATATCCTCAAAGAAAATAAGATACTTGGAAATCAACCTAACAAAAGAGGTGAAAACCACAGAACCCTAAAGAGAGAGATAGAAGAAGATCTTAGAAGATGGAAAAATGTACCCTGTTCATGGATAGGCAGAACTAAATTCATCAAAATGGCGAAATTACCCAAAGTTCTATACAGGTTTAACGCAATGCCAATCAAAATCCCAATGGCATTTCTTGTAGAAATGATAAAGCAATCATGAAATTCATATAGAAAAACAAAAGACACAGAATAGCAAAAGAAATTCTAAGCAGGAAGTGTGAATCGGGAGGTATCGCGATACCAGAGTTCAAACTTTACTACAAAGCAATAGTAACAAAAACAGTATGGTACTGGTACGAAAACAGGCAGGTGGACAAATGGTATAGAATGGAGGACAGATAAACCAATCCACAAAATTACAACTTTCTTATATTTGATAAAGTGGCTATAAACATGCAATGGATGAAGGATAGCATCTTCAACAAATGGTGCAGGGAAAATTAGAAATCCATATGCAACAAAATGAAACTGAATCCCGTTCTCTCACCATGCACAAAAGTTAAATCAAAATAGATCAAGGAGCTAGATATCAAATCAGAGACACTGCGTCTCATAGAAGAAAATGTTGGCTACGATCTATATACTGTGGGGTCAGGCTCCAAATTCTTTAATAAGACATCAATAGCCCAAGAGTTAATAACAAGAAAAAAACAAATGGGACTTACTTAAACTAAAAAGTTTTATTCTCAAGAAGAGAAACAATAAGAGAGGTAAATAGAGAGCCTACATACTGGGAACAAATTTTTACCCCTCACACTTCAGATAGAGCCCTAATATGCAGAATATACAAAGAACTCAAAATATTAAACAATAAGATAACAAATAACCCAATCAACAAATGGGCCGAGGACCTAATCAGACACTTCACAGAGGAGGACATACAATCAATCAACAAGTACATGAAAAAATGCTCACCATCTCTAGCCGTCTGAGAAATGCAAATCAAAACCACCTTAAGATACCATCTTACTCCAGTAAGATGAGCAGCCATTATGAAGTCAAACAACAATAAGTGTTGGCGAGGATGTGGGGAAAAGTGTACACTTGTACACTTCTGGTGGGACTGCAAATTGGTGAGGCCAATTTTGAAAGAAGTATGGATATTCCTGGGAAAGCTGGAAATGGATCCACCATTTGACCCAGCTATCACCCTTCTTGGACTGTTCCCTGAGGATCTTAAAAGAGCGTACTATAGGGATACTGCCACATCAATGATCATAGCGGCACAATTCACAATAGCTAGACTGTGGAACCAACTTAGATGCCCTTCAATAGATTAATGGATAAAAAAATGTGGCATCTATACACAATGGAGTATTACCCAGCACAAAAATGACAAAATCATAGAATTTGCAAGGAAATGGATGGCATTAGAGCATATTATGTTAAGCGAAGCTAACCAGTGCTTAAAAAATAAATGCCAAATGTCTTCTCTGATATAAAGAGAGCAAATAAGAGCAGAACAGGCAGGAAGAGCATGAGGAAAATATTAACATTAAACAAAGACGAATGGGGGGAGAGAAATGGAGAGAGAAGGGAAAGCTTATGAAAATTGTAGGAGACCCTCAATGTTACACAAAATCGCATATAAAATGTTGTGAGGGGAAGTGGGGGGGAAACAATGGAGAGAATTGAACAATAGCAGATGAGGTAGAGAGGGAAGATGGGAGGGGAGGAGAGGGTGGATAGTAGGGGATAGGAAAGGTAGCAGAATACAACAGTCACTAATATGCCATTATGTAAAAGTGTGAATGTGTAACCGATGTGATTCTACAATTTGTATTTGGGGAAAAAATGGGAGTTCATAACCCAATTGAGTCAAATGTATGAAAGATGATATATCTTGAGCTTTGTAATGTTTTGAACAACCAATAAAAATAAATAAATAAATAAAGGTTTAAAATTTAGTGGGAAGAAATCTGCTAAAAATGGGTTCAGATGTATTCATTTTGCTATGCAGAAACTTTGTTTTGTGTAGTTGTAAATATCACAAATTTATTTTACCAGAAAATGCACATAAATTGAGATGAAAGGATAATTCACCTATCTTCATAAAAAATTCATAGCATTTTCTACACTTTTCATACTTCATTTTTTTCGTGAATATTTTGACATGGACAAGGTCTAGTCTTAGGCTATTCTTCCAGAATACTACCTCATCTGACAAGTTCGTACAATGTGTTGGATTGTTCTTTTCAACTTTTATTTAATAGTTTCTAGCTGATAATGTGTATTTTTCTTATCTTTATTTGGACATTATCTTTGCATTTTATGTTTTACTGGGGAAGAGACTCATCAAAAGCTCTTTATTATATGTATCAACAATCAAACATTTAGAGCATGCAATTATTCTTAATTTTGCATGAAAATAAATTTGTACCATTTTTCTTATAAAGATGTAGTATTATTAATAATGTCCCTACTGTAATAAGTAACTACTTACAAGAAGAATTAAACAATTGACTTTATATCAATTATGAACATGAAAAGTACTAAAATAAGTATTTGGCAATTAATACACAATTGATAGAAATAGAGATCACAAGAACGCCATTTAAAATGTCAGTGCATATGGTCCTTAAATAATAGGTTGTTCAAATAAAATTTCTCTAATTTATAAGAGTTAATATGCCATATTACAGCTTAATGTGATATAAAACCTTAAATTATCAGTATTGATAAATAAGAATGATACCTTTTTACTTAAATATGTTTATTTGATTTTCACTGTAAGATATTAATTATGGAAGAATTGAGAATTAAGAAAGACTTGGTCTATATTATTTCTAACAGGAAAATCAAAGTACTTTTAAATATATATGTATATATATATATATATATATATATATATATATATATATATATATATATATATAAAATATATGTAATGCATATGCATGAATATAGATACATATGTGTAATAAATGTATTGTAATATATCTATCAGGTGATTATAATTTTTAGATTTTCTCAAGAAAAAGAATGACTATAAAAAACAGTCTTAAACTTAAATTTCATAGCATACTACTGTTTGTAATGACATGAGAGAAAAATAGATATGGAGGGGAAACGAAAAACTAAGGGAGAGAAGGGGGAAAATGGGGAAGAAAGTGAGTAAAGAAGAGGGACATGAGTGTATGATGTTAAGATAAAAGTGGAGGGGCTGGGTTTGTGGCTCAGTGGTAACATGCTTTTCTAGCATGTGTAAGGCACATGGTTCTATTCTCAGCAGCACATACAAATAAACAAAATGAAGGTCAATCAACAACTGAAAAAATTAAAAATAAAAAAGAAGAAATATTATGAAAATTCCAAGCTTTGATGAATGTTAAATAAAAAAAAATTATGTTACATAGCCTTATGTAATTTTAGACTATCCAAAATAGTCACTAAATGTTAGATTATTAGTGCTATAACTAAAAATCCATTGATCTTTCCTCTACATTCTGTGGCATGCTAGTGCTAAAATAAATTGTATTATTAATCCCCCCCAAAATCCTAATATTTCTACAGTAACTGACCCAGTTGAACATCAATGCAAGTAGACATGATGTGCATTTTGACGTTCATTTTTATTCAACACTGGTACATTACTATTTTTTCAGTTTATGCACATCATAGCATATATGTCTCATCAAAATTTCGCAAATTTATAGGCATTTGTTTCACTTTCAATCACTTCCTGCTTGAGAACACATGTATTCCTCCATGTTTCTTGACTGCTCTTTTCATGAGACTTCTTTCCAAACACATTATTTTCGATTTCCATTATCACATTTGAAGCAAAACTCACAAACCCGTCACAATAAACCATAACACTAATATTACCATTAGATGTGTAACTGCTTGGAATGAATGGTTCTATATCAATATAAGATTTCTTACTTAGTTTCAGATATCAATTCAATCCATTATTTAAAGTGGAACCAGTTATATTATTTATTCACAGTACAGTCTATTCACGAATTATCTCTATATTCATAGACACAGGTACACCTCTTTGTACCCCCAATACTAATTTATACGTCCTCAAAATATAGCTCCCAGAAATGGTGGAAGAAATACTCATGTCACCTGATCTACATATACATTTTATCACAGTAATATTCTGGACACAAAAAGCAAAGGTCACACTTATGATTGTACAAAACCTAAATGGAAAGTGAACATGGATTACTAAAAACATCCATGTCCAGGTTGCCTAATGCTCTCAAATGAAAATCCTATTGGTGACTACATATTTGTTTCTTCCAAAGATTATATATTCAAACTCAACCATGTTGAAAATGTCTAATCCTATCACTCACTTTATACTTTGCCTGATTTTGTAATGTCTCTATTGATATCTGCTTTCCTACATATTTTCCCCAGTTAATCATTGTGACTTCCTCGTCACATGTGCTGATATTTACATTCACTCTCTTAGCGATACCCTACTTCTAAAGAACTTTTGTTCCAAATACTACACTCATTCTTCTTCCTAAATTTACCGAATATCTTCCTAATCCTACCGACTATCACTTTTGACTGGATGTTCTCTTCTACATTCAATCATCCAAGGTGAAAGGTCCTATGCCATTGTATATCGATTTATCTGAAACATCTGTGCAGAATGTAATTCAACGCTAAGTATCCCAATCAAGGGACAAATGACCTTCTGGGCTTCAAATCTTACTTAGATTTCTGTTTTCGTACATATATTTCACCTCTATATTCTTGTAAATATCACAGGTTCCCAATACCATTATTCATGCAGCAGAATGGTTCCTAACCAATATCGAACATGTTATTAACACTAATCATACACTGTTCCCTCAATCTAACTTTGCTGAAGAGCAGCGACAGTGTTGGTCTTACAATACAAGAATGTATGGGATCTTCCACGTGCTGAGGACATCAAAGGTACGTGCAGAAATGATCTCTGGAGAAGATGTAGGCAGCTATGAAGGACCTGAGAGAGCAAAAGACATCTCCATGGCAAACAACCTGGAAGGATGAAGGAATGTGTCTGAATCAGCCTCACACTTCTTAATGTAGAGTAGACCAAACCAGGCCTGTGTGGAAAGCTCTTCCCAGGTGCGTATGGTTGATATACCATTCTAACATATGAAATTGTCACAGGAAGTAGGGGCAGCCTCCATCTCATGGAACCCTTGGAAGCAACTGTTAGGACAAAGTGGTAGCCAATGCAGTGACCTCATTCAGTTCCTGAAAGAAGTGACCACACCTCACTTCCTTGGTGATGAAAGTCTCTGAACTTGGGATCTAGGAAGCCAGGCACCCAGAGCCATTACCAATCCCAGTCCCAGTGGTCTCACTTGTTTGAATTTACCAAAGACAGAGTCAGTCTTTCTTCTTACCTGTTAAGGTCTGTAAACAAGTCAGATTGGCACCTGTTATTTTGCTGGAGAAATGTTAGAGTCTGTAAACAAGTCTGGATGGCGCCTGGCAAAATGCCAGAGGGAGTGGTTTGTGAAGTAACAAAAGCGAGCCATTAAGTGTGAAGATTCCTTATTGGTTGACTGCTGTATCTATTTTATGCTAATGAGATAGGCTGTGTAAAATGTATAAATATCGCTCAGATCTTACAATAAACGGCTCTCATTCCTGCTGCATCAACATACACAAGTTATTCGTCACCCCCCAGGTTATTCTGCTGCAGCGGGACTGCGGCAGATGGTGGCCCGTTACGGGGAGCCCTGGGACACTCACGGGTAAGGGTGAAAAAAAGCTTTCTGTCCATAGATAGGACGGGAGCAATCTGCTCGTCCCTAGGCAGATAGGGCGATAGGAAAAATGACCATTTCGAGAAAATGGAGAAGATTGATGCAGTATGTTTGCGTCTTGTTTTGTCTTGAAATGTTGTATTGTCTTTGTGATGAAAATATGGAAGGGGTGAGAAGTAAATTGATAAGAGAAAAAGGCACCCCAGTGGAACCAAGAATAGTTAGGGCATGTGTTGATAAAAGCCCAGAAACTCTAGTCAGAAAGAAAAAGAGAGTTCAGAAGAAGAAGGATTATCAGGAAAAAAGTTGCAGCAAAAGGCTATTACTGAATACTTTTCGATACTGCAGGGTGCGTGAAATGACAAGGCGGCTGCCACCTGCCCAAGCCGACCATGGCGCAGTAAGAATTTTCCAAGAGGCAGTTGAGGGCTCTTCCCCGCCCCCCTGCCCGGGGGAGCGGATCACCACTGTGAGCCCAAATCTAGACCTGACCTGGAGGCACAGTCTCGCAGGCTTTTGCTCCCTGTGCCCGGAAGAAGTTTGAGCCCAGGACTCTCCCTGGGGCCATCTGGGGCTGCCCAGGATGCTACAGCTGGCAGAAGATGCCACTGGAATCCCTGAAGTTTGATCATTTCCAAGGCCAGTAACTACAATGGGTCTCCCACACCTGCAGGCTGATGAGTAATGAGTACTATTAAGGCTTATTTCAAATGTAAAAAACCTTGAGATAATGTACTAAAATTGTTCAGAAGGTTGTTTTCTTAGTGAAATGCTACAGGATTTTCTTTAGCCATCCGGAGTTCCTGCCTTCGTCCAAGTGCCGGTGAAAACAAAGGTGGAAGAATTTACAATGTTGCTGAGAACTGGAGGAAACTTCGGCTGAGAACCCGAGGAGACTTCGGAGCTATCGCTGTTTCTGCTACTACAACTTAAGCTAGCTGCCTGGAGAACTTACCTGGACTGTGATTTACCTGAACTCTGAGTTAATCTATTGAGACACTGCTTTATCTGGACTGAGACAACAGACTGTAATCTACAACAACTTGTAACTCGGTATCTTTGCTAACGGTGTCATTGCTGGTATAAGTTTTCCAAGGGCTTCTTGCATGGAGCCATCAAATGGATTGGTATTGTAACATTTTGTATCCTCCCTTTCTGTTTCTAGCAGGTTATTTATGGTGTTTCTGTAAAAAACACTATGGTCCTTATTTAAATTAAACAAAAGGGGGAAATGTTAACGTCTGTAAACAAGTCAGATTGGCACCTGTTATTTTGCCAGAGAAATGTTAGAGCCTGTAAAGAAGTCTGGATGGCGCCTGGCAAAATGCCAGAGGGAGTGGTTTGTGAAGTAACAAAAGCGAGCCATTAAGTGTGGAGATTCCTTATTGTTTGACTGCTGTATCTATTTCATGCTAATTAGATAGGCTGTGTAAAATGTATAAATACCGCTCTTATTCAACAATAAACGCCTTCCAGTCCTGCTGCATCAGTCTACACAAGTTGTTCATCACCCCCCCGGTTATTTTGCCCAGCCAGCCGGGCTACGGCACTTACCTACTGATGTGAGGATGGCCAAATTCCAGGGAAGCTCTGAAGATGGTTCTTTCCTGATAAAGCAGGTATTGGCTCACCGCTGACTCCTGACTACTTCAAGAGTTGGCAAAGGAAAGCAGATTTGAGACAGAACAAGCAATTTTGGGGAACATAGTATGGCCCACCAGTCAGAGGACACTCTGGATAGTCACAGACCAACTTGGAGGAAAGAGTTGTCTTTGTGGGTCTGGTTGTGGGTTTGTGTATCCCACTGTGTCTGTGGTTATAGACATTAGAAAAGAGAATGCATCAATGGATGTGTTCTGTCTAGTAGAAAGCTTCTCATCATTCATCCTGCCAAATTTATGAATGGACTACGACTTTCCTTATGAATGGGCAATACCTGCTATCTTCCTAAGTTCCTGTTTTCTTCCTGAATTCTGGCCACTCTCAAGAATAGGCTCATGGTTTTGTGTAAAAGATATGTACCACCTCCAAACTCTGTAACATGGCCTTGTACTGGATAGATGAAGGGAATGGAGAGGAACTCAGAAAACTCAGATATCATTGTGACCAGTAAAGTGTCAGTGGAGAAACACTGATTTGGGCCTTTTGTTTACCTATTTTTCCGTTGCCCTGAATGTCTGGAAGGTCTTTACCTCAGTCCACCCCTTTGTGAAGCCTGAAGAAAACAGTTTTCTAATGGAAAATAATGAGCATCACCTGTGGCTCTTTGCTTAATTGCCATGGAAAGGGATGTGTCTGAATCAGCCTCTTGGCCCTGTGTGAGGCTGTGACTTAGATTCTCACCTCCTGATGAATCTAAGGAAAGATCTCATGTGTGCATCCAAAACCAAAATGGAAAAAGAGCAGTCTTGTGGATGAAGTCTCTCGCCTTCCTCTGTAAGGTTCCTTATTTCCATCAAGTGAGAATAGGTATCCTTTGGTTCAAAAAGTTTTTCAAAGCCCTGCAGAGGCAAGCCCATAGGTGCTTGGATTTTCTCATGACTCCAATTCACATAAAGAATCTAAACCCCACAGACATTAGGCTCAAATTGGAGAAGCAGAGCAGTATTAATGGCAGGCCTATTTGATTACTCCTTGTTCACAGATAGGTTGTCAAGCCACCCTGACTTTAGACAAATGAGGGTAGGGAGCATATTTTGGATACTGTCTTCAGCTGTGCCCCTCATGGAAACTTCCAGCCAGAGGTAATGATGAGTGTCTATGTGGAAGTAGTTGAGAACCATGTGGGAGTATTTTGGTTTTAATTGTGGTCATTTGTTTGGCTGATGGAAGAGATGACTGGGTCCACCTTGGCTTGAACTCTGGTGTGAGTCTTCTTAGAGACTGAGTTTGGAAATTACTGCAGAGATGTATTGCCATGAATTGTGTTGGGATTTTTGGAGGCCACACATGGTAGTGGCCTTTGGAAACTGAGATCTAGGTCCAGGGGGCTTCCCACAGAGCACTGGGAATCTGAGCCAGAATATCACATGATTTTATTCTTTAAGACTTGACAGCCAGAGTTGAGAGTAAAAACACACATGGACCTCACATTGTAGACCTCAATGGGCCTGGCTTCATTTGATCTTTTGGCCACTCTTTGGGAAGTCTTGCCTGTGAGAGTTCTCCAGATGTTTCATTGAAATGGGCTTTCTCACCATTTGATGTTTCCAGAATGAATTAAATCCCACAGTGCCTCCAACCTCATCCTTGAAAAATGGCTAGATAAACATCATAAAAATTTGAAATTCCCATCACCAGGTGTCACTGGATACACTTTGGATTTCCTGTTGCTGATCATGAGTTTACCAGACAGTGCCTTGATTGACTGGGTTTCATGAAAATGGTGTAGAACAGTGATGCAAATAAGTTAAAGTCTGTTGAGTAGTGGGCCTAGAGGAGTGTTTTGCAGGTCTGTGATAAAACTTCTGTGTTGGGATTATGTGGATCTGCCAAAAGGCTTGTAACTGACATGGTGCAGCCAGCAGACCCTTGTATGTAAAGGCATCTTGTTGAATGGAGAGGTTTCAAGTCAATGTTCAGAATCAGGTTGCTATGGTCAAGGGGGCAAGCTATGTGGGATAGAAGCCTGGTTGGTGCATTCTCCTGCAGACCCTGACGCACAACACGTGACAGATCTCCCTCCAGCACTGTGACCCAGTTGAATTTCTTGTATTTCCTGAAGCCAATACCAAACTCCCAGTGCAGCAGCAAGAACACCATGAAAAGTGGAGGATTACCAAATGGCTTCACAGTCCACACGGGGCCACACTTAGCCTTCAGTGGCAAGAGTTTACTTACAAAGAGAGAATTCAGCCTTGCTGCCTCACTTTCTTTGGAAAATAAGAAACCATGTTCTGCAGGTCACATAGATGGAGACCCAGCTTTGGTGGTCTCACTAGAAAGGAAGCCATAGGTCCTGACAACAACATATACTTCAAGTGGCCAACCTCAGAGGCAGGTTCTCCAGAAGTCTTTAGGCTGGCACATTTCCATATTTGTGCAATATTTACCCTGTCCCTTACTTTTGGAAACTCCTCTACCACCTCCAAGATTGTGAACTCGCAATCATGTTCCATTCCTGATATGTATTCACAGATTTTCTAACTCTTCTTCTTTTATTTTGTCTTACTTGGGGCAAAGATAGTGTCAAGGTATTGTTGTGAATGAGAGTAGGAAGATTTTGTGTAGCACATATTTGCATACACATTTGATTCATTTTCCTATTTTACAATCAAAATACTGAATCCCTGACACTAACCCATACCCTACTAGACTCTGACCACTAATCCTAATATGGTGGAGAGAAATAATGCAAACAGAATTGAAATACAAACAGTTCAGAGGAGGCATGGTGAATAGTTGGATTTGCCTTTTGCATGATAAAGTGTAGGTGTTATAAATCTAGTCAATTTTCAATTAAAATATTTCACCATGGGTTTTTGTAGTTAACAAATACGTGAATTCCTGTCTCCCTTTCTCTGTAGCCTATTCAGCACATGTATTTTTATATGCACATATAGAATCCTACCTCGTATCACACGTACATTTTTGTGACCTGGCTGACTTGGAGATACAAATTGTGAGAAAAGATCACTCCTCCTAAACGCTGTTGGAACTGAAAATTCAACCTATATTTGAGCTTCCTAGGAGAACAACATTGTACATAAATCCATGCTCAGTACAATAAATAATTTTGCATCTGTGGATGTTATATATTTCATGATGAATATTGATTGGCTTATATATTGGTACTTTTTAATATCTCTGTGTGTGTTTTGGGTATATATATATATATATATATATATATATATATATACTCTCAAGATTTTTCAAAATATGAAATATATGTGTCTTATATACACTACCGAAATTCATTCATGTTCATGTATGTGGATTTATAATAAAAATTTCACAAGATTATTCTCAGAAATATTCATTCACCTGAACTACATATTTGTTTCCTAGTACTTAAAACTAACTTCAGTGAATGGTGCATACAAATCCTAATATTTCTACAGTAATTGACCCAGTTTAACATCAATGCAATTAGATTCCTATGGGACATAGTGTGTATTTTGATGTTCATTTTTATTCAACACTGGTTCGTTAATATTTCTTCAGTTTATGCACATCATAGGATATATATTTCATCCACAAATTCACAAATTTATAGGCATTTGTTTCACTTTCAATCACTTCCTGCTTCAGAACACATGTATTCCTCCAGGTTTCTTGACTGGTCTTTTAATGAGACTTCTTTCCAAACACATTATTTTCGATTTCCATAATCACGTTTGAAGCAAATCTCACACAGTCTTTATAATTAAACATAACGCAATTATACAATTAGATGTGTAACTGGTTGGAGTGAATGATTGTATATCAATATAAGTTTTTGTGTATATTTTCACATATCAATTCAATCCATTATTTAAAGTGGAAACAGTTATATTATTTATTCACAGTATTGTCAATTCATGCATTAATTCTATATTCATAGACACAGTGTACAAATCTTTGTACCGCCAATAATAATTTATACATCTTCAAAATATTGCTCCCAGAAATGGTATAAGAAATACTTATGTCACCCGATCTACATATACATTTTATCATAGTAATATTCGAGACACAAAATGCAAAGGTCAAACTTATGATTGTACCAAAGCCTAAATTGAAAGTGAGCATGGATTACTAAAAACATCCATGTCCATGTTGCCTAATGTTCTCAAATGTCAATCCTATTTGTGACAACATATTTTTTTCTTCCTAAGATTATATACTCAAACTCAACCCTGTTGAAAATATCTAATCCTATCACTCACTTTATACTTTTCCTGATTTCTTAATGTCTCTATTGATATCGGCCTTCCGACATATTTTCCCCAGTTCATCATTGTGACTGACTCTTCACATGTGCTCACATTTAAATTCACTCTCTATCCGAAACCCTATTGCTAGAGAACTTTTTGTCCAAAACCTATACTCACTCTTCTTTCTGAAACTGAGTATCTTTCTAATAATTCCAACTATCCTTTTTTGACTAGAAGTTCTCTTATACATTCCATCATCCAACGTACAAGGTCCTATGCCATTGTACATCGATTTATCTGAGACATCTCTGCAGAAAATAATTCAAATCTACGTATCCCAATCAAGGGCCCAATGCCCTTCTGGGCTTCAAATCTTACCTACATTTCTGTTTTCATACTAATATTTCACGTATATTTTCTCGTAAATATTGCAGGTTCCCAAACATTCCTGCAGAATGATTCCTAACTTATATCGAACATGTTATTAATCCTAACCATACACTGTTCCCTCAATCTAACTTTACAGAAGATTAGGGACAGAGTTGGTCTTTCAATACAGGAATGTAGCAGATTTTCCACCTGCTAAGATCCTCAAAGGTCCATACAGAAATGATCCCTGGAGAAGATGTAGGCAGCTATGAAGGACGTGAGAGAGAAAAAGTCATCTCCATGTAATGGCTCACCGCTGGCTCCTAATAACCTCACAGAGTTGGCCAAGGAGTCCAGATCTGAGACAGGACAGGCCATTTCTGGGAACATAGTATGGCCCACCAGTCAGAGCACACTCCGGATAGTCACAGATCTACTTGGGGGAAGGAGGTGCCTTTGTGGGTTGGGTGTGAGTTTGTGGTCTTTTCTCATTTTCTGAGAATAGGTAGAAAAGGCAGTTTGTTCATTTTGGAGTGGATGGTTTCTAGAAAGTCGTTTGACAAGGAGTGTGTTTCTATGTCTGGGTATCCCAATGTGTTCGTGGATGAAGACATTAGAAAGAGCATGCATCAATGGATGTGTTCTGTCTAGTAGAAAGCTTCCCAGCATTCATCCTTCCCAATTTATAGATGGACTTGGCTTGCCTTCTGGATGGGCAACACCTTCTGTCTTCCTAAGTTCCTGTTTTCTGCCTGAATTCTGGCCACTAACCATAATAGGCTCATGGTTATGTGTCCAAGATATGTACCACCTCCAAGCTCTGGGACATGGCCATGTACAGGATAGCTGAAGGGAATTGGAGCATCTCAGAAAACTCAGATATCAATGTGACCAGTAAAGTCTCTGTGGAGAAACCCTGCTTTGGGCCTTTTGCATACCTATTCTTCTGTTGCACTGAATAACAGGAAGGTCTTTGATTAGGCCACGCCTTTGTGAAGCCTGAAGAAAACAGTTTTCAAATGGAAATGAATGGGCATCACCTGGGGCTCTTTGCTTAATTGTTTGGAAAGGGATGTGTCTGAATTGGCCACTTGGCCCTGTGTGAGGCTGTGGCTTAGATACTTAGCACCTAATGGACCTAAAGAAACATCCCATGTGTGCACCCAAATCCAAAATGTCCAAAAAGCATTCATTGTGGACTACGCCTCTCGCCTTCCTCTGTAAGGTTCCTGATCCCCATCAAGTGAGAATAGGGATCCTTTGCATCAAATGAGTACTTCAAAGCCCTGCAGAGTCTAGCCCATTGGTGCTTGTGATTACGCATGACTCCAGTTCACATAAAGAATCTAAATCCCACAGTCAGTAAGCCTCAAATTGGAATTGTGGAGCAGTATTAAAGGCAGGGCTCTATGATCATTCTGTGTTCAAAGGAAGGGTGTCCAGGAAACCCTGACTTGTGACAAATGAGGTGCGAGGGTGCTTACTTTGAACACTGTGTTGGTCTGTGCCCCTCATGGAAACCTCCAGCCAGAGGTTATTATTAGTGTCTATATGGAAGAAGATGAGTGCCATGTGGGAGTCTTTTGTTTTTAATTGTGGTCATTTGTGTGGCGGTTGGAACAGATATCTGGTTCCTCCTGGGCTTGAACTCTGGTGTGATTTCCCTTAGAGACTGAGTTGTGGAACTGTTTTCAGAGAAGTATTGCCATGAACTGTGTTGGGATTTTAGGAGGCCGCACATGAGATTCGCCCTTGGAAACTGAGATCTATGCCCAGGGTGGCTTTCCACAGAGCACAAGTAATCTCAGCCAGGATATCACAAGATTTTATTATTAAAGACTTGGCAGCCATAGTTGAGAGTCAAAACACACATGGAGCTCACATTGTAGACCTCAATGAGCCTGGCTTCATCTGACCTTTTGGCCACACTTTGGGAAGCTTTGCCTGTGATAGTTCTCCATTTCTTTTGTTCAAATGAGTTTCCTCGCCATTTAATGGTTCCTGAATGATTGGAAACCCACAGTGCCTCCAACTTCATCCTTAAAAAATAGCTAGATAAATACCACCAAATTTTGAAATTCCCTTGACCAGGTGGCACTGGAGAACCTTTGGATTCCTGTTGCTGATCATGAGTATACCAGATAGTGCCTTAATTGACTTGGTTTCATGAAAATGGTGTAGAACAGAGATGCCAGTAAGTTGGAGCCTGCTGAGTAGTTGGCCTAGAGCAGTGGTGGGGAGGTGTCTGATATAACATCTGTGGTGAGGCCATGTTTATCTGCCATTGGCTTCCAAATGGCTTGTGACTGACATTGTGCATCCAGCAGACCCTTGTATGTAAAAGCATCTTGTTATATGGAGAGGTTTCAGGGCAATGTTCAGAATCAGGTTGCTATGGTCAATGGGACAAGCTCTGTGGGAAAGAAGCTTGCTTGGTGCATTCTCCTGCAGACCCTGACCCACCACATGTGACAGAATTCCCTCCAGCACTTTGTCCCAGTGGAACTCCTTGTATTCCAAGAAACAAATACCAAACTTCCAGTGCAGCAGCAAGAAACACCACAAAAAGTGGAGGATGAAAAAACGGCTTTACAGTAAACACGAGGAGACACTTAGCGCGCAGTGGCTACAGTTTACCTACAAAGAGAAAATTCAGCACTGCTGCCTCATGTTCATTGGGAAATAAGAAACAATGTCCTCCAGGTCACATAGATGCAGACCCAGTTATGATGGTCTAACTAGAACGGAAGCTAAATCTCCTGACAACAACATATATTTCAAGTGCCCAAACTCAGAGGCAGTTTCTCAAAAGTCTTTAGGCCAGCAGAGCTCCATGTTTGTGCAGTGTTTACCCTGTCCCTTAATTTTGGAAACTCCTATACCACCTCCAAGGATATGAACTCCTGAGCATATTCCATTCCAGATATGTATTCACAGATTTTTGTAACTCATCTCCTCTAATTGTGTCTTACTATAAGCGAAGGTGATGTCAAGGCATTGTTCTGGATGAGAGTGGGAAGATTTTTTTGTAGCACATATTTGCATAAATATTGAATTTATTTTTCTATTTTCAATTCGAAATACTGAATCCCTGAAACTAACCCATAACCTACTAGACTCTGACTACTAATCCTAATATGATGGAGTAAAATAACCCACACAGAATAGAAATACAACCAGTTCAGAAGAGGCATGGTGTATAGTTGTACTTTCCTTTTGCATGATAAAGGGTTCTTGTTATAAATCTTGTCAATTTGTAGTTAAAATAGTCCTCTATGTGTTTTTAAAGTTAACAAATATGTGAATTCCTGTCTCCCTTTCTCTGTAGCCTATTCAGCACATGCATTTTCATATGCACATATAGAATACTACATGGTATCACACGTACATATTTGTGAGGTAACTGACTTTGCAAATACAAATTGTTAGAAGAAAACACTTCTTCTAAATGCTGTTGGAACTGAAAATTCAACCTATAGGTGAGCTTCCTAGTTGAACAACATAAATCCATATTTAGTAAAATCAATATTTTGGGATCTGTGGATGATATATATTTCATGGTGAATTTCGATTGGCATACATAATGCTACTTTGTAATGTCTGTATTTAGGTGTGTATGTGTGTGTGTGTGTGTGTGTGTGTGTGTGTGTGTGTGTATTATATATATATTATATATATATATATAAATATATATATATATATATATATATATATATATATATATTCACTCTGCTGTTTATTCAAAATATAAAATATATGTGTCTTATTATACACTAACTAAATTCATTCATATTCATGTATTTGGATTTATAATCAACGTTTGAGAAGATTATTCTCAGAAATATTCATCCACCTGAAATACATGTTTGTTTCCTAGTACTGAAAACTAACTTCAGGGGATCATATTATGGCGGTGATGGGAGTTCATTACCCCCGTGTACCGCCTCACATTGCAGGAGAAGGACAAGTTAGAACGGCTAAAATCTATCTTGTTAGAAATTTCCAGGAAAATTGGTGTGCTCCAAAACCTACAGGAAGGATTTCCATTGCACAAGAACCAGCTACGGGGGCTCAAACGCCAGCGATTTGTCCTCACGGAGGGTCACGCTGCTTATTCAGCAAATCACCCCACGGCTAGTGTCTGCAATGTGCACTGGGAAACGACGAGAGAGCAACGCAAAGATATAGCCCTGTGGATTATGCGGGCTCCTGCCAGCTGTGCAATCACTGTGCTCAGTGTTGAGTTGTGGGTTTGAAACGGGGGAAGGAAGCGGTCCAATTCGGTTTTCCACACCGGTGAGACCACAGAGGAAGATAGCGGTCACCATCTTGGAGAGCTGACGTCACCATCCCTGTTGTCGACTCATCACAGCTCATTCAGATACAGAATAGGTAACTTCAGGCTGCCATTCGCCTTCATCTTGCAGACAAATTACTCAGGGTCAGTGCTGAAGAACCCACGAAAATTGCTTCTTGGATCCTGCTCCTATCAGAACATACACCGAGCCCGGAGCGGCTGAATTCCGGGTCCCGGAACTGCTCTGGCCCAGGGCTAAAGAACCTGCAGAAACTGTTTCTTGGTCTGGGTCCTGCTGAATACTGTAAAGGTAAATGCCAACTGAGCCTTCATAGACAGTGGCAACAGGATTGAGACGGGGCTTGTGAGGGCCGGTCAGGACTCACTCGTTGCTTTGGTCACCCGGCAAAGGGAAAGAAATGCTGCCATTCACATGGGATACCAACATGGCAGAGATCTGATGTGATCACAAAGCGGTGGAGGAGATAACTTCATCTATACCAGCGGCGAGAGAAATAGTTGGTCTCCTGGTAAAGAAAGTGAGTCACAAACATCCGAGTCTCTCTCAATTAGTCATCAAGCCAGAGGTGCAGAGCAGAGCTGCCGCCTGTGCCTGTAACAGGCCCAGCGACCCACCGGCATGGTAGTCACGTCACCCCAATTGGAGTAGGGGCAGAGCACACCCATGCCTGAAAGGTAGGCAGACGTACGACCGACCGGCAGAACAGGCCCAGGGGCCAGTCAGAATGGTAGAGAGATCACCCCAATTGGAGGAGCATCACAGCCGCCAACCGCACCTGCAATGGAGACTTTTCCACTATACAAGAGCAATATAAATATATAGGGGGAAAATTTCAAAAACACAACAGTTTCACCAAGCAGAAAGAAACGCAAGCTGTATGAAAAGACAAGAAAAGAAAGGACCACAAGCAATGCAGGTCAACTCAACTTTAGAAGAGGTAATAGATGCAGCATATGGAATGTCAGATAAAGAATTCAGGATATACATGCTTCATGTGATCTGGAATCTCAAGGAAGACATTAGACAGCAAAAATCAGACAATGAAAGATCACTTCGACAATGAATTACATAAAAAAATCCAAGTAGCAAAGATCAACTATACAGTGAGATAGAGGTTATAAAAAACAAACAAACTGAAATCTTAGAAATGCAGGAAGTAATGAACCATCTTAAAAACTCAATTGTGAATACTACCATTAGAGCAGAATACTTAGAAGATAGAACATCAGAAAATGAAGACAAAGTATTTCAACTCAAAAAGAACATATACAGCTCAGCAAGACTGTTAAGAAACCATGAGCAAAAGTGCAAGAAATATGGGATAACATAAAGAGACCAAACATAAGAGTCATTGGGATACAGGAAAGTATAGAGGTCCAAACCAAAGGAGTGAGCAATCTATTCAATGAAATAATAGGAGAAAAATTTCTAGACTTGAAGAATGAGACAAAATCCCAAATCCTAAAAGTCTACAGGACGCCGAACGTGCAATATCATAAGAGATCCACACCTAGACACATGATAATGAAGATACCCAACATACAGAATAAGGAGAGAATTTTAAAAGCTACAAGAGAAAGGAAGCAGATTATAGTTAGTGGTAAACCAACCAGGATAACAGCTGATCTTTCAACACAGACTCTGAAAGCTAGAAGATCCTTTAATAACATATTTCAAACACTGAAAGAAAATGGGTTCCAACCAATAATCATGTATCCAGTGAAATTAAGCTTCAGATGGAAGATGAAATTAAAACCTTCCACAATAAACAAAAGTGAAAAGAATTTGCAGCTAGAAAACCATCTCTTCAAAACATCCTCGGCAAAACATTACAGGAAGTGGAAATGGAAAATATCAATGAAAACCAACAGTGGAAGGTAGGACATTAAAGGGGGGAAAATAATCAAAGAGGAAAACAAACTATGTTTAGTAACATAAATAAACAAATATGGCTGGAAGAACAACCCATATCTAAATAATAACCAAAAATCTTAATGGCTTAAACTCACCAATTAAGAGACACAGGCTAGTAGAATGGATCACAAAACAAGAACCAACAAAATGCTGCCTACAGGAGACGCATTTTACAGGAAAAGACATACATAGACTCAAGGTGATACTTGGAAAAATCATATCACTCTTATGAACGTTGGAAACAAGCAGGAGTGTCCATACTCATATCAAATAAAATAGATTTCAAGCCAAAGTTAATCAAAAGGGATAAAGAAGGACACTACATACTACTCAAGAAAACCATACGCCAACAAGACGTAAGAATCATAAATATATATGCCCCAAACAATGGTGCAGCTTTGTTCATCAAACAAACTCTTCTCAATTTCAAGAGTCTAATAGACCACAATACAGTAATCATGAGAGACATGAACACACCTCTCTCACCACTGGACAGATCTTCCAAACAAAAGTTGAAAAAGAAAACTATAGAACTCAATAACACAATTAATAACCTTGACTTAATTGACATATATAGAATGTACAACCCATCATCAAGAAGTTACACTTTTTTCTCAGCAGAACATGGATCCTTCTCAAAAATACATCATATATTATGTCACAGGGCAACTCTTAGACAATAAAAAGGAGTAGAGATAATACCATGCATTTTATCTGATCATAATGGAATGAAACTAAAAATCAATGATATAAGAAGGAAGGAAAAATCATTCATCACTTGGAGAATGAACAATAGGTTTCTGAATGATCAATGGGTTATTGAAGATATCAAAGAGGAAATTAAAAAATTCTTAGAGGTAAATGAAAACACAGACACAATATATCGGAATCTATGAGACACATTGAAAGCAGTTCTAAGAGGAAAATTCATTGCTTGGAGTTCATTCCTTAGAAAAAGAAAAAACCAACAAATAAATGATCTCATACGTCATCTCAAAATCTTAGAAAAACAAGAGCAAACAACAGCAAAAGAAGTAGAAGGCAAGAAATAATTAAAATCAGAGCAGAAATTAATGAAATCGAAACAAAAGAAACAATTGAAAAAATTGACAACACAATACATTGGTTTTTTGAAAAAATAAATAAAATCGACAGACCCTTAGCCATGCTAACAAAGAGAAGAAGAGAGAGATCTCAAATTACTACCATATGAAATGAAAAAGGAAATATAACAAGAGACACTTCAGAAATACAGAAGAAAATCAGAAATTATTTTGAATTAATATACTCCAATAAAATAGAATATAGTGAAGGCATTGATAAATTTCTTAAGTCATATGATGTGCCCAGATTGAGTCAGGAGGATATAGACAACCTAAACAGTCTAATATCAATTGAGGAAATAGAAGAAACCATCAAAATACTACCAACTAAGAAAATCCCAGGACCGGATGGGTATAGAGCATAGTTTTAAAAAACCTTTAAAGAAAAACAAAAACCAATACTTTTCAAGCTATTTCAGGAAAAATGCAAAAATCCTCAAAAAAATTCTGGCGAATCAGACACAAAATCATATATATAAAAAAAATGTGCACCATGATCAAGTAGGATTCATTCCTGGGATGCAAGGCTGGTACAATATACAGAAATCAATAAATGTTATTCATCACATCAATAGACTTAAAAATAAGAACCATATCATCATCTCGAGAGATGCGGAAAAAGCATTCGACAAGGTACAGCATCACTTTATGTTCAAAACTCTAGAAAAACTAGGGATAACAGGATCATACCTCAATATTGTAAAAGCAATCTATGCTAAGCCTCAGGCTAGCATCATTCTGAATGGAGAACAATTGAAGGCATTCCCCCTAAAATCTGGAGGAAAACAATGATGCCCTCTCTCACCCCTTCTGTTCAACATAGTTCTCGAAACACTGGCCAGAGCAATTAGAAAGGCTAAAGAAATTAAAGGCATAAAAATAGGAAGAGAAGATCTCAAATTATCGCTATTTGCAAAAGACATGATTCTATACCTAGCAGACTCAAAATGGTCTACAAAGAAACTATTAGAGGTAATAAATGAATTCAGCAAAGTGGCAGGATATTAAATCACCACGCATAAATCAAAGGCATTTTTGTATATCAGCGACAAATCCTCTGAAATGGAAATGAGGACAATCACTCCATTCACAATATCCTCAAAAAAATAAATAAAATACTTGGGAGTCAACCTAACAAAAGAGGTGAAAGACTTATACAATGAAAACTACAGAACCCTAAAGAGAGAAATAGAAGAAAATCTTAGAAGATGGAAAAATATACCCTGTTCATGGATAAGCATAACTAACATCATCAAAATGACAATATTACCAAAAGTTCTCTATAGGTTTAATGCAATGCCAATTAAAATCCCAAGGTCATTTCTTGTAGAAATACATAAAACAATTATGAAATTCATATGGAAAAATAAAAGACCCAGAATAGCAAAAACAGCTCTAAGCAGGAAGTGTGAATCAGGCAGTATACCGATACCAGACCTCAAACTATACTACAGATCAATAGTAACAAAAATAGCATGGTACTGGTGCCAAAACAGGTGGGTGGACCAGTGGTACAGAATAGAGGACACAGAAACCAATCCACAAAACTACAACTATCTTATATTTGATAAAGGGGCTAAAAGCATGCAATGGAGGAAGGATAGCATCTTCAACAAATGGTGCTGGGAAAACTGGAATTCCATATGTAACAAAATGAAACTGAATCCCCTCCTCTCACCATGCACAAGAGTTAACTCAAAATAGATCTAGGAGGTTGATATCAAATCAGAGACACTGCATCTGGTAGAAGAAAACTTTTGCCACAATCTACATACTGTGGGGTCGGGCTCCAAATTTCTCAATAGGACACCCATAGCACAAGAGTTAATCACTAGAATCAACAAATGGGACTTACGCAAACTAAATAGATTTTTCTCAGCAAAAGAAACAATAAGAGAGGTAAATAGGGAGCCTACATCCTTGGAACAAATCTTTACTCCTCACACTTCAGATAGAGCCCTAATATCAAGAGTATACAAAGAACTCAAAAAAATTAAACAATAAGAAAATGAATAACCCAATCAACAAATGGGCCAATGACCTGAACAGACACTTCTCAGAGGAGGACATACAATCAATCAATAAGTACATGAAAAAATGCTCACCATCTCTAGCAGTCAGAGAAAAGCAAAACAAACCCACCCTAAGATACCATCTCACTGCAGTAAGGTTGGCAGCCATTATGAAGTCAAACGACAACATGTGCTGTCGAGGATGTGGGGAAAAGGGCACACCTGTACATTGCTGGTGGGACTGCAAATTAGTGCAGCCAATTTGGAAAGCAGTATGGAGATTTCTTGGAAAGCTGGGAATGGAACCACCATTTGACCTATTCCCCTTCTCGGTCTATTCCCTAAACACCTAAAAAGAGCATGCTACAGAGATACTGATAAATCGATGTTCATAGCAGCACAATTCACAATGGCAAGACTGTGGAACCAACCTAGATTCCCTTCAATAGATGAATGGATTAAAAATGTGGCATTTATATAGAATGGCTTTTGACTCACAAGGTGCAGCCAGCAGACCCTTATATGTAAAGGCAAATTGTTATATGGTTTGGTTTCAGGTAAATCTTCAGAATCAGGTTGCTATGGACACGGGGGCAAACTATGAGAGATAGAAGATTGGATGGTGCATTCTCCTGCAGACCCTGACCATACACACGTGACACAACTCTTTCCAGCACTGTGTCTCAGTTGAACTCCTTGTATTTCGTGATGCAAATACCAAACTCCCAGTGCAGCAGCAAGAAACCCACGAAAAGTGGAGGATGACCAAATGGCTTGACAGTTCAAACGGGGAGACACTTAGGTTCCAGTGTCCACAGTTTACTTAGGAAGAGAGAATTCAGCACTGTGGTCTCATGTTCATTGGAAAATAAGAAACCATGTCCTCCAGGTCACATAGATGCAGACCCATCTTTGAAGGTCTCACTACAAAGGAAGCTAAAGCTCCTTACAACAAAATATATTTCAAGTGCCCAACCTCAGAGAGACTTTCTCAAGAAGTCTTTAGGCCAGCAGAGCTCCATATGTGTGGACTGTTTAACCTTTCCCTTACTTTTGGAAACTCCTTTAACACCTCCAATTTTTTGAACTACTGAGCATATTTTATTCCACATATGAATTCACAGATTTTCTAACTCTTCTCCTCTAATTGTGTTTTACTAAGGTCGAAGGTAATGACAAGGCATTGTTCTTGATGAGAGTTGGAAGATTTTTGCATAGCATATGTTTGCGTACACATTGGATTCATTTTCCTATTTTCCATTCTAAATACTGAATCCCTGACACTAACCCATACCCTACTAGACTTTGACGATTAATCCTAATATGGTGAAGAAAAATAACCCAAAGAGTATAGAAATACAAGCAGTTCAGAGGAGGCATGGTGTATACTAGGTCTTGCCTTTTGCATGATAAAGGGTAGGTATTATAAAAATAGTCAATTTTTAATTGAAATAGTTCTACATGTATTTTTAAAGGTAACAAATATGTGACTTCCTGTCTCCTTTTCTCTGTAGCCTATTCAGCACATGTATTTTTATACGCACATATAGAATCCTACCTGGTATCACACATAATTTCTTTTGAGGATACTGACTTGGAAGATAAAAATTGTGAGAAGAGATCATTCCTCCTAAACGCTGTTGGAACTGAAAATTCAACCTATGTCAGCTTCCTAGTAGAACAAAATTATACATGAATCCATGTTAAGCAAAATGAATATTTTTCGATATGTGGATTATATATATTTCATGATGAAATGCGATTGGCATATATATTGCTACTTTTTAATGTCTGTGTGTGTGTGTGTGTGTGTGTGTGTGACTCTCCAAGTTTTTTAAAATATGAAATATATGTGTATTATATACACTCCCTAAATTCATTCATGTTCATGTATGTGGATTTCTAATCAACTTTTCAGAAGATTATTCTCAGAAATATTCCTCCACCTGGAATACATATTTGTTTCCCATTACTGAAATCTGACTTCAGTTAATGGTTCATACAAATCCTAACATTTCTACATTAACAGACCCAGTTTAACATCAATGCAAGTAGATTACTATGGGACAAGATGTCTATTTTGAACTTCATTTCTATTCAACACTGCTACATTACTATTTCTTCACGTTTAGCCCATCATAGCATATATATTTCATCCACAAGTTCACAAATTTAGAGGCATTTGGTTCACTTTAAATCCCTTCCTGCTTTAGAACACATGTATTCATCCAGGTTTCTTGACTTGAATTTTTTGAGACTTCTTTTCAAACACATTATTTTCGATTTCCATAATCTTTTTGAAGAAAATCTCACACACCCTTCATGATAAACCATAACCTAATATTACCATTAGATGTATAACTGGTTGGAATGAATGATTGTATATCAATATTAGATTTTCTGTATATTTTCAGATATCAATTAAATGAATTATTTAAAGTGGAACCAGTTATATTATTTATTCACAGTATGGTCTACTCATGCATTATCTCTATATTCACAGACACAGCGTACACCTCTTTGTACCCCCAATACTAATTTATACGTCTTCTCAATATTACTCCCGGAAATGGTTGAAGAAATTCTCATGTCACCTGATCTACATATACATTTTATCACAGTAATATTCTGGACAAAACTGCAAAGGTCACACTTATGATTTTACAAAGTCTAAATGGAAAGTGAACATGGATTACTAAAAACATCCATGTCCATGTTGCCTAATGCTCTCAAATGTCATTCTTTGGTGACTACATATTTGTTTCTTCCTAAGATTATATATTCAAACTCAATCCTGTTGAAAATGTCTAATCCTAACACTCACTTTGTACTTTGCCTAATTTCCTATTGTCTTCCTTGATATTTGCTTTCCTACATTTTTTCCCTAATTCATCTTTGTGACTGACTCTTCACATGTGCTGACATTGGCATTCACTCTCTAATCGAAACCCTGTTGCTAAAGATTTTTTTTTTCCAAATTCTATACTCACAGTTCTTCCGAAAACTACCGATTATCTTCCTAATCTTACCGACTATCCCTTTTGGAGTTGATGTTCCCTTCTAAATTCAATCATCCAAGGTACAAAGTCTTATGCCATTGTATATTGATTTATCCAAGAAAACTCTGCTGAAGGTAATTCAATGCTAAGTATCCCAATCAAGGGCCCAATTCCCTTCTTGGCTTCAAATCTACCGAGATTTCTGTTTTCATACATATATTTCACCTCTATGTTCTTATAAATATAGCAGATTCCCAATATCATTATTCATCCCTCAGAATAATTCCTAACCCAAATTGAACAAGTTATTAATGCTAACCATACACTGTTCCCTCAATCTAACTTTACAGAAGAGCGGGACAGAGTTGGTCTTACAATACAGGAATATAGGGGATCTTCCACCTGCTGAGAACCTCAAAGGTCCATGCAGATATGACCCCTGGAGAAGATGTAGGCAGATATGAAGGACCAAACAAGTCCTGTGTGGAGAGCTGTTCCTGGGTGCCTACGGTTGATATACCATTCTAACTTGTAAAAGTGTCACATGAAGTAGGGGTAGCCACCAGCACTTGTCCACGTTGAACTCCTTGTATTTCATTAAGCAAATACCAAACTCCCAGTGCAGCAGCAAGAAACACCACGAAAATGGAGGATGAACAAATGGCTTCACAGTCCACATGGGGAGACACTTTGCCCCCAGTGGCCACAGATTACCTACAAACAGGGAATTCAGTACTGCTGCCATATGTTCATTATTAAAGAAGATACCATGTCCTCCAGGTCACATAGATGCACACCCAGCTTTGATGGTCTCACTACAAAGAAGCTATAGCTCCGGACAACAATATAAATTTAAGTGCCCAACCTCAAAGCCAGTTTCTCAAGAAGTCTTTAGGCCAGCAGAGCTCCATGTTTGGGTTGTCTTTACAATGTCCCTTACTTTGTGAAACTCCTCCACCACATCCAAGGTTGTGAACTCCTGAGAATTTCCCATTCCAGATTGGATTTATTTTCCAATTTTCACTTCTACAGTAACTGACCTAGTTTTACATCAATGCAAGTAGATTCCTATGGAATATGATGTGTATTTTGAAGTTCATTTTTATTCAACACTGTTACATTACTATTTTTTCAGTTTATGCACATAATAGGATATATATTTATTCCACAAGTTAGGAAGTTTATAGGCATTTGTTTCACTTTCAATCACTTTCTGCTTCAGAACACATGTATTCCTCCATGTTTCTTGACTGGTCTTCTCATGAGACTTCTTTCCAAACACATTATTTTCTATTTCCGTAATCACTTTTGAAACAAAACTCACACACCCTTCATTATAAACCATAACTCTAAGATTACCATTAGATGTATAACTCTTTGGAATGAATGATTGTATATCAATATAAGATTTCCTATATATTTTCAGATATCAATTCAATCCATTTTTTAATTGGAACCAGTTATATTTTTTCCCAGTATGATCTATTTATGCATTATCTCTATATTCATAGACACAGCGTACACCTCTTTGTACCCCCAATACTAATTTATTCGTCTTCACAATATTGCTCCCGGAAATGGTGGAAGAAATACTCATTTCACCTGATCTACATATACATTTTATTACAGTAATATTCTGGACACCAAATGCAAAGGTCACACTTATTATTGTACCAAAGCCTAAATGGAAAGTGAGCATGGATTACTAAAAACATCCATGTCCACATTGCCTAATTCTCTCAAATGTCAATCCTATTCCTGACTACATATGTGTTTCTTCCTAAGATTATATATTCAACCTGAACCCTTTGAAAATGTCTAATCCTATCACTTTATAGTTTGCCTGATTTTGTAATGTCTCTATTGATATCTGCTTTCCTACATATTTCCCAAGTTCATCATTGTGATTGACTCTTCACATGTGCTGACAAACATATTCACTCTCTAACCAAAACCCTATTGCTAAAGAACTTTTGTTCCAAATACTATACTCACTCTTCTTCCTATACCTACTGACTATCTTCCTAATCCTACCGACTATCCCTGTTTGACTGGATGTTCTCTTGTACATTCAATCATCCAAGGTAGAAGATCCTATGCCATTGATTATAGATTTATTTTAGACATCTGTGCAGAAAGTAATTCAATGCTAATTATCCCAGTCAAGGTCCCAATGCCATTCTGGGCTTCGAATCTTACCTAGATTTCTGTTTTTATAATTATATTTCACCTCTATATTCTTTTAAATATTTTAGGTTCCAAATACCATCATTCAACCAGCAGAATGATTTCTAACCCAAATCAAACATGTTGTTAACCTTAACCATTCACTGTTCCATCAATCTAACTTTACGGAAGAGCAGGGATAGAGTTGGTCTTAAAACACAGGAATGTATGAGATATTTCACCTGATGAAAACCTAAAAGGTACATGCATAAATGATCCCTGAAGAAAATGAAGGCAGGTATAAAGGACCTGAGAGAGCAAAAGTCATCTTCAATGGCAAACAACCTGGTCAGGATGAAGGGTTCTGTCTGAATCAGCCTCTCTCTTCTTAATGTAGAGAAAATGGACCAAACCCAGCCTGTGTGGGTAGCTGTTCCAGGGCGCCTATTATTGATATACCATTCTAACTTGTGAAAGTGTAACAGGAAGTAGGGGCAGCCTCCTTCTCATGTGACACTTGGAAGCCACTGGTAGGACAAAGTGATTGCCAAGGCAGTTACCTCATTGAGTTCCTGAAGGAAGTGACCTCACCTCACTTCCTTGGTGATTAAAATCTCTGAACTTGGGATTCATGAAGCCAGTCACCCATAGCCAGTCTCAGTCCCAGTGCCAGTGGTCACACTTGTTTGGATTTACCAAAGACAGAGTCAGTCTTTCTTGGTAACTACTGATGTGAGGATGGCCAAATGCCAGGAAAGCTCTGAAGAGGAGCCGTTTCTGAGAAAGCAGGTAGTGGCTCACCTCTGGCTCCTGACACCTTCACAGAGTTAGCCAAGGAGACCAGATCTGACACAGGTCAGGCCATTTCAGGGGAATATAGTATGGTCCACCAGTCAGAGGACACTCTGGATATTCACAGACCTACTTGAGTTAAGGAGGTGCCTTTGTGGGTGTGGGTGTGAGTTTGTGGTTTTGTCTAATGTTTTGAGAATAGGTAGGAAAGGCGGTTTGTTTGGATTGGAGTGGACTGTTTCTAGTAAGTCGTTTGACAAGGCGAGTGCTTGTATGTCTGTGTTTCCCACTCTGTCCGTGGTTGTAGACATTAGAAAAGACAATGCATCAAGGATGTGTCCTGTCTAGTAGAATGCTTCCCAGCATTCTTCCTGCCCGATTTAGGAATGGACTGTGGCTCGCCTTATGCATGGGAAACACCTACTAACTTTCTAAGTTCCTGTTTTCTTCCTGAATTCCGGCAAATCTCAAGAATAGGCCCATGGTTTTGAGTCCAAGATATGTACCACCTCCAAGCTCTGTGACATGGCCATGTACTTGATAGCTGTAGGGAATGGGAACATCTTAGAAAACTCAAATAACTGTGTGACCAGTAAACTCTCAGTGGAGAGACCCTGCTTTGGTTTATTTGCATACTTATGGTTATGTTGCCCTGAATGTCAAGAAGGTCTTTGCCTCAGGCCACCCCTTTGTGAAGCCTGAAGAAAACACTTTTCAAATGGAAATAAATGGGCATAACATGTTGCTCTTTGCTTAATTGCTTTGGAAAGGGATGTGTCCGAATCAGCCTCTTGGGCCTCTGTGAGGTTGTGGCTTAGATTCTCAGCACATGATAGATCTAAAGATAGATTCCATGTGTGCAATCAAAACCAAAATGGCAAAAAAATTAGTCATTGTGGATGAGTCTCTTGCATTCCTCTGTTAGGTTCTTTACCTCCATCAAGTGTGAATAGGAATCCTTTAGGTCAAATGAGATCTTCAAAGCCCTGCAGAGGTGCTTGTGTTTTCTCAAGACTCCAAATCACATAAAGAATCTATACCTGAGAGTCAGTAGGCCTGAAATTGGAGAAGGAGAGCAGTATTAATGGCAGGCCTATTTGATCACTCCTGGTTCACAGGAAGGGTGTCCATGTCACCCTGACTTTAGGCAAATGAGGGGCAAGCAACATTATTTTGGACACTCTCTTGGGATGCATTCCGCATGGTAACCTCCAGCCAGAGGTAATGATGAATGTCTATATTTAAGAAGATGAGGGCCATGTGGGTGTATTTTGGTTTTAATTGTGGTCATTCTTGTGGCAGTTGGAAGAGATGACTGGATCCACCTGGGCTTGAACTCTGGTGTCATTCCCCTTAGAGACTGAGTTCTGGAACACACATCAAGGAAGAATTGCCATAAATTGTGTGGGGATTTTAAGAGGCCACGCATGAGAGTCGCCCTTGGAAACTGAGATCTATGCCCACGGTGGCTTTCCACAGAGCACTGGGAATCTCAGACAGGATATCACATGATTTAATTCTGAAAGACTTGGCAGCCATATTTGATAGTCAAAACACACATGGACCTCAATTGTAGACCTCAATGGGCGTGGCTTCATGTGACCTTTTGGCCATGCTCTGGGAAGCCTTGCCTGTGAGAGTTCTCCAGAGCTTTCATTGAAATGATCTTCCTCAACATTGAATAATTCCTGAATGAATTGAAATAAACAGTGCCTCCAACTTTATCCTTGAAAATTGGCTAGATAAATACCATGAAATTTTTAAAATTCCAATGACCAGGTGGCACTGAAGAACCTTTGGATGTCCTGTTGCTGATCATGAGTGTACCAGACAGTGCCTTGATTAACTGGTTGTCATGAATATGGTGTAGAACAGAGATGCCAGTAATTTGGAGCCTGTAGAATAGTGGGCCTAGAGCAGAGGTGATTAAGTGTGTGATAAAACATCTGTGGTGGGGTCATGTGGATCTGCCATTGTCTTCCAAATGGCTTGTGACTGACATGGTGCAGCCAGCAGAACATTGTATGTAAACGCATCATGTTATATGGAGAGGTTTAAGGGCAATGTTCAGAATCAGGTTGCTATGGTCACGGAGGCAACCTATGTGGTATACAAGCCCTGTTGGTGCATTCTCCTGCAGACCCTGACCCACCACATGTCACAGAACTCCCTCCAGCACTGTGGTCAAGTTTAACTCCTTGTATTTCATGAAACAAATACAAAACTCTGAGTGCAGCAGGAGACATTATAAAAAGTGGAGGATGATGAAATGGCTTCACAGTCCACATGGGGAGACACATAGACCCCAGTGGCCATAGTTTACCTACAAAGAGAGAATTCAGCACTGCTGCTTCATGTTAATTGGAAAATTATAAACCATGTGCTCAAGGTCACAGAGATGCATAAACAGCTTTGATGGTCTTACTAGAAAAAAAGCTAAAGCTCCTGAAAACAACATATATTTCAACTGTCCATCTTAGAGGCAGTTTCTGCAGAGTCTTTAGGCTGGCAAATCTTCATGTTTGTGGAGTATTTACATAGTCCCTTACTTTTGGAAACTACTCTACCATCTCCAAGGTTGTGAAATCCGGAGCAGTTTTCATTTCAGGTATGAATTCAAAGATTTTCTAACTCTTTTCCTCTAATTGTGTCTTACTTGGGGTGAAAATAATGTAAAGTTATTGTTCTAAATGAGAGTGGGAAAATTTTTGTGTAACACTAATTTGCATACACATTGCTCCATTTTCCAATTTTCCATTTGAAATACTGAATCCCTGACAGTAACTCATACCCTACTATACTCTGACTACTAATAATAATATGATGGAGAATAATACCCAAACAGAATGAAAATACAAGCAGTTCAGTGGAGACATGGTGTACAGTTGGACTTCCCTTTTGCATGATTAAGGGTAGGTGTTATAAATCTACTCAATTTTTAATTGAAATAGTCCTCCATGTGTTTTTAAAGTTCACAAATATGTTAATATGTCTCCCTTTCTCTGTAGCCTACTCAGCACATGTATTTTTATATGCACATAGAGAATCCTACCTGGTATCACACGTACATTTTCATGAGTTGGCTGAATTGGCAGATACAAATTGTGAGAAGAGATCAGTCCTCCTAAACCCTGTGGGAACTGAAAATTCAAACTATGTGTGAGCTTCCCAGTAGAACAATATTATACATAAATCCATGTTCAGTATAATAAATATTTTTGCATCTGTGGATGATGTATATTACATGATGAATTATGATTAGCATGTATTTATTGATACTTTTTAATGTATATTTGTGTTTATTTAAAATATATAATATATATATATATATATATATATATATATATATATATATATATATCTCCAGATTTCTCAAAATATGAAATATATGTGTCTTATACACACTCTGTAAATTCATTCATGTTCATGTATATGATTTATAATCAACTTTTCAGAAGATAATTCTCAGAAATATTCATCCACCTGAAATACATATTTGTTTCCCAGTACTGAAAACTAACTTCAATCAATGGTGTTTACAAATCCTAATATTTCTACAGTAACTGACCCAGTTTAACATCAATGCCAGTAGATTCCAATGGGACATGATGTCTATATTGACCTTCATTTTAATCCAACACTGGTACATTACTATTTCTCCAGTTTTTGCACATCATAGGATATGTATTTCATCCACAAGTTCACAAATATATAGGAATTTGTTTCACTTTCAAACACTTCTTGCTTCAGAACACATGTATTCCTCCATGTTACTTGATTCATCTTTTCATGAGACTTCTTTCCAAATACATTATTTTCAATTTCCATAATCAATTTCGAAGCTAAACTCACACACTCTTCATGATGAACCATAACATTAATATTAACATTAGATGTATAACTGGTTGGAATGAAAAATTGTATATCAATATAAGATTTCCTCTATATGTTCACGATTCAATTCAATCCATTATTTAAAGTTGGAACCAGTTATGTTTTTTATTCACAGTATTGTCTATTAATGCATTATCTCTATATTCATAGATACAGTGTACTCCTCTTTGTCCCTTCAATATTAATTTATACGTCTTCAAAATATTGCTCCCAGAAATGGTGGAAGAAATACTCATGTCACCTTATCTATATATAGATTTCATCACAGGAATATTCTGGACACAAAAAGCGAAGGTCACACTCATGATTGTATCAAAGCCTAAATGCCAAGGCAGCGTAGATTACTAAAAAGAACCATGTCCATGTTGCCTAATGCTCTCAAATGTAAATCCAATTGGTGACTACATATTTGTTTCTTCCTAAGATTATATATTCAACCTCAAACATGTTGAAAATGTCTAATCCTATCACTCACTTCATACTTTTCCTGATTTCGTAATATCTTTATTGATACCTGCTTTCATACATATTTCCCCCAGTTCATCATTGTGACTGACACTTCACATATGCTGACATTTACATTCACTCTCTACCCGAAACCCTATTGCTAAAGAACTTTTGGTCCAAATCCTATACTCACTCTTCTTTCTAAACCTACTGACTATCTTCCTAATGCTACTGACTATAGTTTTTTGACTCGATGTTCTCTTCGACAATCAATTATCCAAGGTATAAGGTCCTATGCCATTGTATATCAATTTATCTGAGACACATGTGCAGAACATAATTCAAACCTAAGTATCCCACTCAAGGGCCCAGTTCCCTTCTGGCTTCCAATCTTACCTAGATTTCTGTTTTTATACTTATATTTTACCTATATATTTTTGTAAATATCACAGGCTCCCAATACCATTATTCATCCGGCAGAAAGATTCCTAACGCAAATCAAACATGTCATTAACCCTAAACATACACTTTTCCCTCAATCTAACTTTACAGAAGAGGAGGGACAGAGTTGGTCTTACAATACAGGAATGTAGGGGATCTTCCACCTGCTGAGGACATCAAAGGTATACGCAGAAATGATCCCCTGAGATGATGAGGGAAGCTATGAAGGACCTGAGAGAGCAAAAGACATCTTCCATGGCAAACTATCTGGTCAGGATGAAGGGATGTGTCTCAATCAGCCTCTACCTTCTTAATGTAGAGAAGATGGACCAAACCAGGCCTGTGTGGGGAGCTGTTCCCAGGTACCAATGGTTGGTATACCATTCTAACTGTGAAAGTGTGACAGTAAGTAGGGACAGCCTCCATCTCATGGGACTTTTAGATGTAACTTTTAGGACAAAGTGGTTGCAAAGTCAGTGACCTCATTCAGTTCCTGAAGGAAATGACCTCACCTCACTGCCTTGGTGATGGAACTCTCTGGACGTTTGATCCTGGAAGACAGGCACCAAGAGCCAGTCCCAGTCCCAGTCCCAGTGGTCTCACTTGTTTTGATTTATCAAGAACAGAGTCAGTCTTTCTTAGTACCTACTGATGTGACGATGGCCAAATGACAGGAAAGCTCTGAAGAGGAGCTTTTCCTGGGAAATCAGGCAGTGGCTCACCCATGGCTCCTAACAACTTCAAAGTGTTGGCCAAGGAGACTAGATCTGATACAGGACAGGCCATTTTGGGGGAACATACAATGGCCCACCATTCCGAGGACACTCTGGATAGTCACAGACTTACTTGAGCAAAGGAGGTGACTTTGAGTGTGTGTGTGTGGGTTTGTGGTTTTGTCTCATGTTCTGAGAATAGGAAGGAAAGGCTCTTTGTTTGGATTGGTGTGGACTGTTTCCAGTAAGTCGTTTGACAAGGCGAGTGCTTCTATGTCTGTGCATCCCACTCTGTCCGTGGTTGTAGACATTAGAAAAGAGAATGCATCAATGGATGTGTGCTGTCTAGTAGAAAGCTTCCAAACATTCATTCTGCCCAATTTACAAATGGACTGCAGCTTGTCTTATTGAAGGGCAACATCTGCTCTCTTACTAAGTTTCTGTTTTCTTCCTGAATTCTGGAAACTCTCCAGAATAACCTCATGGATTTGTGTCCAAGATATGTACCACCTCCAAGCTCTGTGATATGGTGATGTACTGGATAGCTGAAGGGAATGGCGAGCATCTAAGAAAACTCAGATATCAGTGGGACCAGGAAAGTCTCATTGGAGAAACCCTTCTTTCGGGCTTTTGCTTACCTATTATTCTGCTGCCCTGAATTTCAGGAAGGTTTTTACCTCAGGACACTCATTTGTGAAGCCTGAAGAAAACAGTTTTCAAATGGAAATGAATGGGCATCACCTGTGGCTCTTTGCTTAATTTCATTGGAAATGGATGTTTCTGAAACAGCCTCTTGGCCCTGTGTGAGGCTGTGGTTAGATACTCAGCACCTTATACATCCCACGTGTTCATCCAAAACCAAAATGGCCAAAAGAGCAGTCCTTGTGGATGAAGTCTCTCCCTACCTCTGTAAGGTTCCTGACCTCTATCAAGTGAGAATAGGGTGCCTTTGGGTCAAATGAGTTCTTCAAAGCCCTTCAGAGGCTAGCCCATAGGTGATTCCAATGATTCCAATTCACATGAAGATTCTAAACCCCACAGTCAGTAGTCCTCAAATTGGAGAAGCAGAGCAGTATTAACGGCAGGCCTATTTGATCAGTCATGGTTCACAGAAAGGTGTTCAGCAAATGAGGGGCAAGGGAGCTTATTTTGGACACTGTCTTGGGCTGTGACCCTCATGGAAACCTCCATCCAGAGGTTAAAATGAGTGTCTATATGGAAGAAGATGATGGCCATGTGGAAGTGTTCTGGTTTTAATTGTGGTTATTAGTGTGGTTGTTGAAAAATATGACTTGCTCCACCTGGTCTTGAACTCTGGTGTGATTCCCCTTAGAGACTGAGTTCTGGAACTGATCTCAGAGAAGTATTGCCATGAGTTTTGTTGGGATTTTAGAAGGCCATGCATGAGAGTCACCCTTGGAAACTGAGATCTGTGCCCAGGAAGGCTTTCCACAGAGCACAGGGAATCTCAGCCAGGTTATCACATAATTTTTTTCTGAAAGAATTAGCAGCCATAGTTGAGAGGCAAAACAGGCAAGGATTTTACATTGTAGACCTCAATGGGCCTGGCTTCATGTGACCATTTGGCAACACTTTGGGAAGCCTTGCCTGTGAGAGTTATCCAGAGCGTTCATTGAAATGGGCTTCCTCACCATTTAATGGTTACTGAATTAAATGAAACCCTCAGTGCCTACAACTTCATCCTTGAAAAATGGGCTCGATAAATACCATGAAATTTTTGAAATTCCCATGACCAGGTGGCACTGGAAAACCATTGGAGATCCTGTTGCTGATCATGAGTGTACCAGAAAGTGCCTTGATTGACTGGGTTTCACAAAAAAAATTGTGTAGAACAGAGATGCCAGTAAGTTGGAACCTGCTGAGTAGTGGGCCTAAAGCAAAGGTGGGTAGGTGTGAGATAAAACATCTCTGGTGGTTTCATGTGGATCGGCCGTTGGCTATCAAATGGCTTGTGACTGACATTATGCAGCCAGCAGACCCTTATATGAAAAGGCATCTTGTTATATGGATAGGTTTCTGGGCAATGTTCAGAATCAGGTTGATATGGTCAAGGGGGCAAGCTATGTTGGACATAAGCCTGGTTGGTGCATTCTCCTGCAGACTCTGTCCCACTACACGTGACAGAACTCCCTCCAGCACTGTGTCCCAGTTGAACTCCTTGTATTTCATGAAGCAAATACCAAACTCCCTGTGCAGCAGCAAGAATCACCACGAAAAGTAGAGTATGACCAAATGGCTTCACAGTCCACACGAAGAGACACTTATCCCCCAGTTGCCACAGTTTACCTACAAAGTGAGAATTCAGCACTGCTGCCTCATTTTCATTGGAAAATAAGATACCATGTCCTCCAGGTCACATAGATGTTGACCCAGTTTTGATGCTCTCACTACATAGGATGCTAAAGCTACCGACAACAACATACATTTCAAGTGTCCCAACTCAGAGGCAGTATCTCAAGAAGTCTTTAGGCCTGCAGAGCTCCATGTTTGTGGAGTGTTTACCTTGTTTTTTATTTTTGGAAAGTCATCTACCACCTCCAAGGTTGTGAACTCCTGAGCATATTCCATTCCGGGTATGTATTCACAGATTTTCTAACTCTTATCCTCTAATTGTGTATTTCTTCCAGCGAGGGTAATATCAAGGGATTGTTCTTAATGTGAGTGGGAAGATTATTGTGTAGCACATGTTTGCAAACACTTTGGGTTTACTTTCCTATTTTCCATTCGAAATACTGAATCTCTGACACTAACCCATACCCTACTAGACTCTGACTACTAATCCTTATATGATGGAGAATAGTAACCCAAACAGAATACAAATACCAGCAATTCAGAGAAGGCATGATATGTAGTTGGACATCCCTTTTGGATTATATTGTGTAGGAGTTAAAATATATATTTAATGTTTATTGACATAGTTCTCCATGTGTTTTTAAAATTAACAAATATGTGAATTCCTCTCTCCCTTTTCTGTAGCCTATTAAGCACATGTATTTTTATATGCACAAATAGAATCCTACCTGGTATCACATGTACATTCTTCTGAGGTGGCTGACATGGCAGATAAAAATTGTGAGAAGAGATCACTCCTCCTAACCTCTGTTGGAACCGAAAATTTAACCTATGGGTGAGCTTCCTAGTTGACCAACATTATGCATAAATCCATTTTCAGTAAAATGTATATTTTTGGATAAGTGGATGTTATATATTTAATGATGAATTTCGATTGGCATATATATTGCTACTTTTTAATGTCTCTGTGTGTGTGTGTTTGTGTGTGTGTGTGTGTGTGTGTGTATATATATATATATATATATATATATATATACTCTCCCGGTTTTTCAAAATATGAAATATATGTGTCTTATTATACACTTCCTAAAATCATTTATATTCATGTATGAGGATTTATAATGAACTTTTCACAAGATTATTCTCAGAAATATTCATCCACATGAAATACATATTTGTTTCCTAATACTGAAAACTAACTTCAGTGAATGGTGCATACAAATCATAATATTTTGACATTGCAAGAGGGCCGTGAATAGAGAGCATCATACCCATTGTACCGCGCCACTGCGCAGGTGACTAACGACTAAGAACGACAAAAGACTATCTTGTTAGGAACTTACAGCAAAATGGGGGTGCATTGAAACCTAGAAGAAGGATTTCTAGCACTGAGGTCCGGTAAATGAGTCCCAAACATGAGCCAACTCTGCGACCGGAGATCCTGTCTGACTGATCCGCGCGACCCGTCCAGTGGCTACAGACAGCAGGGCACCACCGAGATGCGATCAATAATCACGGAGAAACGTTGATGCAGATTCTGTGGAATTCTGCCAGTAGAGTCCCCACTGAGCCCTGGGCTGAGTTCAGGGTTTCAGATGGGGAAGGAAGTGGTACAGTTCTAACCCCCACAATAGAAACTCCACAAAGGAAACCAACGGCCACCATCTTGGTGAGCTGAAGTAACGACAGACACTCCCCTACAGATTGCAACAATAAAACAGGTGCTGTTACTCAGCTCATTTCCCATACTTCGGGGAATTTGCATCAAATCTCTCCTAGGCTTTCTGGGGGAGAGATTATCAGAGCGAGCCTGCATAAAGACAGGGGAAAACTAGAGGCACCTGACTTTCAACTCCCCCTCCCATCAGTGGTGAAAAAAACCTGTCTAGCCAGCGCTGAGAGAGGGGCAAGCGGAAAAAAAAAATCAAAACAATAGAGTGCCGGGGTTCCCAATAGCCAACTGTGCAATCAGAGATCCGGGCTGATTGAATCATGCAGCCAGGCCTGCTGTTACAGATGGCGGGGCACCACCGAGAAGTGACCTGAAGCAGGGAGAAATGTTGCTGCGGATTCTGTGGAATCCTGCTGGCTGAGCTCCCACTGATCCCCGGGCTGAGTTTGGGAATTCAGACAGGGAAGAAAGTGGTATAGTTCTATCCCCCACAAAAGAAACTCCACCAAGGAAACCAGCGGCCACCATCTTTGACATCTGAAGTAACCACCGCCCCGCTCCAATAGATTACAACAATAAAACAGATGTGTGTTACTCAGCTCATCTCTCATACAGCGGGGAATTTGCATAAAATGTCTCCTAGGCTTTCCGGGGGAGGGTTAATCAGAGCAAGCCTGCATAAAGACGCAAGAAAAACTAGAGACACCTGACTTTCGACTCCCCCTACCATCAGTGGCAATAACGAAACGTGTATAGCCAGTGCTGGGGGAGGGGCAAGCAGAAAAAATCAAAACAATAGAGTGTCTGGGTTCCCAAAAGACACCCTCCACACCCAACAAACGGCAGGCACAGAGTACAGTTTGAACTGCCGAGAGGCATCACTCAGGGGAAATCTGGTCTAGAAAAAGAAACCAGGACAAGCAGGAGAAACCAAAGGACTAGAAGGCAGGCCCTTGTGACTGGGCGGCTGGAGACCGCAGGCCCGCACGTGACATTCCACCCACTGCCTGAGTGACTTGGGGGCTGAGGAATGCCCGCCCGCCGGCAACCGAGCGTGAGACTGCGTGGCTAGAGATTGCCAACCCAACGGCGACAGCCCACCTGCTGCCCGCATGACTGGGCGGCTGGAGACCGCCTGCCCGCTGGCGACCAACCGCGCAATTGGGCGGCTGGAGACCACCCGCCTGCCAGTGACCCAGAGCTGAAACAAACCAGAGACAGTCAAGTCCCACCCCCCAATTCGGACACCTCGGCAAGGAGCCTGGGGCCCGCCAAAGCAGAGAGGTGACATCACTGGAGCTCAGCCTTCGGAATTACTTCCAAGCAGAATCCACTTTAGCAGGCATAGTTTACCAACACAAAGGAGAGACAACAGAGATATACAACACCAAAACAAATCTAAAGAATAAAGCAGAAACACAGCAATCAAATAGAGATGGAAAGTAACGTGAACATCATGAAAAAACAAGGGCAAAAAAGGAGTACAAACAATGCAGGACAACTTAATTCTACAGGAGGACCTTGAAGCATCAGAAACAGGGATAGGGAAAGAACTCAAGGCATACCGAACTCGGATGGAAAGGAATATTAGAGAAGACATGAGGCAGCAAGTCCAAGCAATAAAAGTATATTTTGAAAATGAATTAAACAAACAAATTCAAATGGCAAAGAATGAGCATTACCAGGAGATAGAGATCTTAAAAAAAATATTAAACAGTAATCCTAGAAATGCAGGAAAATATAAACCAAATTAAAAACTCAAAAGAGAATATTACAAATAGACTAGATCAAGTAGAAATCAGAACATCAGATAATGAAGACAAAGTTTATCAACTTGAAAAGAATTGAGTAAACACAGAAAAGATGCTTAAATCCCACCAGGAATTTATTCAAAAGATATGGGATGTCATAAAAAAACAAAAAACAAATTTAAGAGTCATCAGGATAGAAGAAGGCATAGAGATTCAAACCAAAGGAATGGACAACATATTAAATGAAATAATAATATAAAACCTCCCAGAGATGAATGATGGATTGGATTGCCAATTCCTGGAAGCCTACAGGACCCCAAACATTCAAAACCAAAATAGACCAACTCCAAGACATATAATTATGAAGATAGCCAACATACAGAACAAGGAGAGAATATTAAAAGCTACAAGAGAAAGGAGGCAGATTACATTCAGGGGTAAACCAATTAGGTTAACAACTGATTTTTCATCACATTCGTTGAAAGTGAGAAGATCCTGGAACAATGTAATTCAAATGCTGAAAAAAAAAAGAATTCCAACCAAGAATACCATATTAAGCAAAGTTAAGCTTCAGATTTGACAATGAAATTAAAGTCTTTCACGATAAACAAAAGCTAAAACAATTCTCAGCCAGAAAACCAGCACTGCAAAGCATTTTGTGCAAAATACTACAAGAAGAAGAGTTAAAAAATAGTGCCCAAAACTAACAGTGGGAAGTATCTCAGTAAAGCGGGAGGAAAGTAACCAAAAAAGTAAAAACTATCCAAACTAAAATATAATAAATAAATAAACATGACTGGAAGTACAAATCATATTTCAATTGTAACCTTAAATGTTAATGGCCTAATTTCACCAATCAAGAGACATGTGCTAGTTACCTGGATCAAAAAAACAAATCCAACAATATTCTGCGTTCAGAAGACTCATATGATAGGAAAAGACATACACAGGCTGAAGGTAAAAGGTTGGGAAAAATCATAACACTCACACGGCCCTCGGAAGCAAAAAGGATTTGCCATACTCATATGGAATAAAATCAACTTCAAACCTAAGTTAATCAAAAGGGATAAAGAATGACACTATATTCTGTTAAAAGGAATCATCCACCAACTAGAAAAAAACAATTATCAATTTGTATGCACCAAGCAATGGAGGTGCAACGTTCATAAAACAAACTCTCCTCAAGTTCAAGAGTCAAATAGACTACAACACAATAATTATGGGTGACTTCAACATACCACTCTCGGCATTAGAGAGATCCTCTAGACAAAAACTGAATAAAGAAACTATAAAACTCAACAGCACAATCAATAACCTAGACTTAACCGACATATATAGAATATATCAACCATCATCAAGTGGATACATGTTCTTCTCAGCAGCACATGGATACTACTCAGAGATACACCATATATTATGCCATAGGGCAATTCTTAGTAAATATAAAGGCATGGAGATTATACCGTGCACCATATATGATCATAATGGAATGAAACTGGAAATCAATGAGAAAAGAAAGAAGGAAAAATCCTACATCACATGGAAAATGAACAACATGCTACTGAATGATCAATGGGTTACAGAAGACATAAAGAAGGAGATAAAAAAATTCTTAGAGACAAATGACAATACAGACACAACATACCGGAATCTATGGGACACAATGAAAGCAGTTTTAAGAGGGACATTCATTTCTTGGAGTTCTTTCCTCAAAAAAAGAAAAATACAACAAATAAATGAACTTAAACTACACCTCAAAAACCTAGAAAAGGAAGAGCAAAACAACAGCAAATGTAGTAGAAGACAAGAAATAATTAAATTTAGAGCAGAAATCAATGAAATTGAAACAAAAAAAAGTTGAAAAAATTGATAAAACTTAAAGTTGGTTCTTTGAAAAAATAAATAAGATCGACAGGCCCTTAGCCATGCTAAGGAAAAGAAGAAGAAAGAGAATTCAAATTACTAACATATGGGATGAAAAAGGCAATATCACAACAGACACTACAGAAATACAGAAGATAATTAGAAAGTATTTTGAAACACTATATTCCAACAAAATAGAATATTGTGAAGATATTGATAAATTTCTTAAGTCATACGATCTGCCCAGATTGAGTCAGGAAGACACAAACAATTTAAACAGGCCAATAACAAAGGAAGAAATAGAAGAGGCAATCAAAAGACTACCAACCAAAAAAAAGCCCTGGACCGGATGGGTATACAGCGGATTTCTACAAAACCTTCAAAGAAGAATCAAAACCAATATTTTTTCAAGCTTTTTCAAGAAATAGAAAAAGAAGGAGCTCTTCCAAATTCATTCTATGAGGCCAACATCACCCTGATCCCGAAACCAGACAAAGACACTTCAAAGAAAGAATACTACAGACCAATATCTCTAATGAACTTGGATGCAAAAATTCTCAATAAAATCCTGATGAATCAAATACAAAAGCATATCAAAATAATTGTGCACCATCATCAAGAAGGATTCATCCCCGTGATGCAAGGATGGTTCAATATACGAAAATCAATAAATGCCATTCACCACATCAATAGAATTAAAGACAAGAACCATATGATCATCTCGATAGATGCAGAAAAAGCACTTGACAAAGTTCTGCATCCCTTTATGTTCAAAACACTATAAATACTAGGGATAACAGGAACTTACCTCAAAATTGTAAAAGCTATATATGCTAAACCTCAGGCTAGCATCATCCTAAATGGAGAAAAACTGAAGGCATTCCTTCTAAAATCTGGAACAAGACAGGGATGCCCTTTATCACCACTTCTATTCAATTTAGTTTTGAAATACTAGCCAGAGCAATTAAACAGACCAAAGAAATTAAAGGCATAAAAATAGGAAAAGAAGAATTTAAAGTATCACTATTTGCAGATGACATGATAATATATTTAACAGACACAAAAAGGTCTACAAAGAAATGGCTAGAGTTAATAAATGAATTCAGAAATGTGGCAGGATATATAATTAACACGCATAAATCAAAGGCTTTCCTGTATAACAGCAACAAAACTTCTGAAATGGAAATGAGGAAAACCACTCTATTCACAATATCCTCAAATAAAATAAGATACTTGGGAATGAACCTAACAAAAGAGGTGAAAGATTTATATAATGAAAACTACAGAACTCTAAAGAGAGAGATAGAAGAAGATCTCAGAAGATGGAAACATGTGCCCTGTTCATGAATAGGCAGATCTAACAACATAAAAATGGCAATATTACACAAAGTTCTCTACAGGTTTAATGCAATGCCAATCAAAATCCCAATGGCATTTCTTGTAGAAATAGATAAATCAATCATGAAATTCATATGGAAAAACAAAAGACCCAGAATAGCAAAAGCAACTCTAAGCAGGAAGTGTGAATCTGGAGGTATAGCGATTCCATAGTTCAAACTGTACTACAAAGCAATAGTAACAAAAACAGCATGGTACTGGTACCGAAAAAAGCAGGTGGACCAGTGGTACAGAAGAGAGGACACAGAAACCAATCCACAAAATTACAACTTTCTTATATTTGATAAAGGGGCTAAAAGCATGCAATGGAGGAAGGGTAGCATCTTCAACAAATGGTGCTGGGAAAATTGGAAATCCATATGCAACAAAATGAAACTGAATTCCCTTCTCTCGCCATGCACAAAATTTAACTCAAAATGGATCAAGGATCTAGATATAAAATCAGAGACACTGCATTTCATAGAAGAAAAAGTTGGCTACGATCTACATACTGTGGGGTCGGGCTCCAAATTTCTTAATAGGACGCGCATAGCCCAAGAGTTATTAACAAGAATAAAAAAATGAGACTTACTTAAACTAAAAAGTTTTTTTTCTCTGCCAGAGAAACAATAAGAGAGGTAAATAGAGAGCCTACATCCTGGGAACAAATTTTTACCCCTCACACTTCAGATAGAGCCCTAATATCCTGAATATACAAAGAATTCAAAAAAAACTATCAATAAGATAACAAATAACCTAATCAACAAATGGGGCAAGGACCTGAAATGACACTTCACCGAGGAGGACATACAATCAATCAACAAGTACATGAAAAAATGCTCACCACATCTAGCAGTCAGAGAAATGAAATCAAACCCACCAAGATACCATCTCACTCCAGTATGATTGGCAGCCATTATGAAGTCAAACAACAAGTGTTTACGAGGATGTGGGGAAAAGGGGACACTTGTACACTGCTGTTGGGACTGCAAATTGGTGAGGCCAACATGGAAAGCAGTATGGGAATTCCTGGGAAAGCTAGGAATGGATCCACCATTTGAACCAGCTATCGCCCTTCTCGGACTATTCCCTGAGGATCTTAAAAGAGTGTACTAAAGGGATACTGCCACATCAATGATCATAGTGGCACAATTCACAATAGCTAGACTGTGGAACCAACCTAGATGCAATTCAATAGATGAATGGATAAAAAAAAAATGTGGCATCTATACACGATGGATGCAGCACTAAAAAATGACAAAATCATAGAATTTGCAGGCAAATGGATGGCATTAAAGCAGATTATGCTAAGAGAAGCTAGCCAATCCTTAAAAAAAATGGCAAATGTCTTCTTTGATAAAAAGAGAGTAACTAAGAATAGAACAGTGAGGAAGAGCATGAGGAAAAGATTAATATTAAACAAAGATGAGTGGGAGAGAGAAAGGGAGAGAGAAGGGAAAGCATATGGAAATGGTAGTAGACCCTCATTGTTACATAAAATTACATATAAGACGTTGTGAGGGGAAAGGCGGGAACAAGAGAGAGAAGTGAAGAATAGCAGATGAGGAAGAGAGGGAAGATAGGATGGGAGGGGAGGGGGGATAGTAGGGGATAATAAAGGTAGCAGAGGACAACAGTCACTAATATGACATTATGTAAAAATGTGAATGTGTAACTGATGTGATTCTGCAATTCGTATTTGGGGAAAATTGGGAGTTCATAACCCATTTGAGTCAAATGTATGAAAGATGATATATCATGCGCTTTGTAATGTTTTGAAAAACCAATAAAAATAAATAAACAAAGGTTTAAAATTGAGTGGGAAGAAATCAGCTAAAAAAGAGTTGAGATGCATTCATTTTGATAAGCAGAAAGTTTGTTTTGTGTAGTTGTAAATATCACAAATTTATTTTACCAGAAAACTGGCTTTTAAAAATGAACATATATTGAGATTAAAGGATAATCCACCTACCTTCATGAAAAATTCATATCATTTCCTATATTTTTCATATTTCATTTTTTTCGTGAATATTTTGTCATGGACCAGGTCTAGTCTTAGGCTACCTCTTCTGACAAGTTCGTACAATGTGTTGGATTGTTCTTTTCATCTTTTATTTGATAGTTTCTAGCTGATAATGTGTATTTTTTATTATCTTTATTTGGAAATACATACCCAACTACATCTTTGCATTTTATGTTTTACTGGGGAAGAGACTCATCAAAAGCTCTTTATTATATGTATCTACAATCAAACATTTAGAGCATGCGATTATTCTTAATTTTGCATGAAAATATCTTTGTACCATTTTTCTTATAAAGATGTAGAATTATTAATACTGTCCCTACTGTAATAAGTAACTACTTACAAGAAGAATTAAACAATTGACTTTATATCAATCATGAATATGAAAATTAATAATATAAGTATTTGGCAATAAATATGCAATTGATAGAAATTAAAATCACGAGAAAGCCATTTAAAATGTCAGTGCATATGGTCCTTAAATAATAGGTTGTTCAAATGAAATTTCTCTAATTCATAAGAGTTAATATGCCATATTACAGCTTAATGTAATATAAAAACTTAAATGATAAGTATTGATAAATAAGAATGATACCTGTTTACTTAAATATGTTTATTTGATTTTCACTGTAAGATGTTAATTCTGGAAGACTTGAAAATTAAGAAAGACTTGGTCTAAATTCTTTCTAACTGGCTAATCAAAGTACTTTTAAATATATATGTATATATATAACATATGTAATACGTATGCATGAATATAGATACATATGTATAATAAATGTATTGTAATATATCTATAGGTTATTATAATTATTAAATTTTCTCAAGAAAAAAGAATGACTATAAAAAACATTCTTAAATGTACATTTCATAGCATATTACTGTTTGTAATGACATGAGAGAAAAACTCCTATGGAGGGAAAATGGAAAAGGAAGAGAGAGAAGGGGGAAAATGAGGAAGAAAGTGAGTAAAGAAGAGGGAGAGGAGTGTTTGATTATAAGATAAAAGTGGAGGGTCTGGGTGTCTGGCTCAGTGGTAACATGCTTGACTAGCATGTGTGAGGCACTGGGTTATATTCTCATCACAACATATAAATAAATAAAATGAGGTCTATAAACAACTGAAAAAATTAAAATAAAAGTAGAAATATTACCAAAATTTCAAGTTTTTATGAATGCTAAATAAAAAAAATTGCTGCATAGCCTTATGTAATTTCTAGACTCCCAAAAATAGTCATTTAATGATAGATTACTAGTGCGATAACTAAAAATCCATTGCTCTTTCCTCGACATTCTGTGGCATGCTAGTGCTTAAATAAATTGTATTATAATACCAAAAAAATTCTAATATTTCTACAGTAACTGACCCAGTTTAACATAAATGCAAGAAGATTCCCATGGGATATAATTGTATTTTGATGTTCATTTTTATTCAACACTGGTACATTACTATTTCTCCAGTTTATGCACATCATAATATGTATATTTCATTCACAATTTAGCAAATTTATACGCATTTGTTTTACTTTCAATCACTTCCTGCTTCAGAACACATGTATTCCTCCACGTTTCTTGACTGCTCCTTTCATGAGACTTTTTCCAAAGACATTATTTTTGATTTCCATTATCATTTTTGAAGCAAAACTCACACACCCGTCATGATAAACCATAACCCTAATATTACCATTAGATGTAAAACTGGTGGGAATGAATGATTGTATATTGATATAAGATTTCTTGCATACTTTCAAATATCAATTCAATCCATTATTTAAAGTGGAACCAGTTATATTATTTAATCACAGTATGGTCTATTCATGCATTATCTCTATGTTGATAGACACAGGGTACACCTCTGTGTACCCCCAATAATAATTTGTATATCTTCAAAATTTTGCTCCCAGAAATGGTGGAAGAAATACTCATGTCAACTGATCTACATATACATTTTATCACAGTAATATTCTGGACACAAAATGCAAAGGTCACACTTAGGATTGTCCCAAAGCCTAAATGGAAAGTGAACATGGATTACTAAAAACATCCATGTCTTGGATGCCTAATTCTCTCAAATGTCAATCCTATTGGTGAGTACATATTTGTTTCTTCCCAAGATTATATATTCAACCTCAACCATGTTGAAAATGTCTAATCCTATCACTCACTTTATATTTTGTCTAATTTCCTAATGTCTCTATTGATATCTCTTTTCCTACATATTTTCCCCAGTTCATCATAGTGACTGATTCTTCACATGTGCTGACATTTACATTCACTCTTTATCCAAAACCCTATTGCTAAAGATCTTTTTGTCCAAATACTATACTCACTCTTTTTTCTAAACCTACCGACTATTTACCTAATCCTACGACTATCCCTTTTTGACTGGATGATCTCTTCAACAATCAATCATCCAAGGTAAAAGGTCCTATACCATTGTATATTGATTTATCTGAGACATCTGTGCAGAACATACTTCAAAGCTAAGGATCCCAATCACAGGCCCAATGCCTTTCTGGTCTTCAAATCTTACCTAGATTTCAGTTTTCATAATTATATTATACCTGTATATTCTTATATATATATTGCAGGTTCCCAATACCATTATTCATCCAGCAGAATGATTCCTAACACAAATCGAACATGTTATTAATCCTAACTATACACTGTTCCCTCAATCCAACTTTACAGAAGAGCAGGGACAGAGTTGGTCTTACAATACAGGGGTGTAGGGGATCTTCCACCTGTTGACAACCTCAAATTTCCATGCAGATATGATCCCTGGAGAAGATGCAGGCAGCTATGAAAGGCCTGAGAGAGCAAAAGTCATCTTCCATGGCAAACAACTCGGTCAGGTTGAAAGCATGTGTCTGAATCATCCTCTCTTTTCTTAATGTAGGGAAGATTGACCATACTAGGCCTGTGTGGAGAGCTGTTCCCAGGTGCCTATGGTTTCTATACCATTCGAACTTGTGAAAGTGTCACAGGAAGTAGGGGCATCCTCCATATTATGAGACCCTAGGAAGCAAATTTTAGGACAAAGTGGTTGCAAAGGCAGTGACCACATTCAGTTCCTGAAGGAAGTGACCTCACCTCACATCCTTGTTGATGGAACTCTCCGAATTTGGGTAACAGGAAGCCAGGAATCCAGACCCAGTCCAAGCTCCAGTCACAGTGGTCTCACTTGTTTGGATTTACCAAGGACAGAGTCAGTCTTTTGTGGTACCTAGTGATGTGAGGATGGCCAAATTCCAGGAAAGTTCTGAAGACGGGCCCTTCCGGAGAAAGAAGGTAGAGGTTCACTGCTGTCTCCTGACCACTTCACAGAGTTGACCCAGGAGACCAGATCTGAGAGAGGACTGGCCATTTCTGGGGAACATAGTATGGCCCTCCAGTCAGAGGACACTCTGGATAGTTTCAGACCTACTTGGGGGAAGGAGGTGACTTTGTGGGTGTTTGAGTGGGATTGTGGTTTTTTCTCATGTTCTGAGAATAGTTAGGAAAGGGGGTTTGTTTGGTTTGGAGTGAACTGTTTCTAGTTAGTCCTTTGACAAGGCGAGTGTTTCTATGTCTGTGTATCCCACTGTGTCCATGGTTGTAGACATTAGAAAAGAGAATGCCTCAATGGGTGTGTTCTGTCAAAGAGAAAACTTCCAAGCATTCATCCTGCCCATTTTATAAATGGACTGTGGCTTGCCTTATCATTGGGCAACACCTACTATTTTCTTACGTTCCTGTATCCTTCCTGAATTCTGGCCACTCTCCAAAATAGGCTCATGGTTTTGTGTACAAGATATGTACCACTTCCAAGCTCTGTGACATGGCCATGTACTGGATAGCTGAAGGGAATGGCAAGCATCTCAGAAAACTCTGATATCAGTGTGACCAGTAAAGTCTCAGTGGAGAAACCCTGCTTTGGGCCTTTTGATTACCTATTGTTATGTTGCCCTGAATATCAGGAATGTCTTTTCCTCAGGCTACTCCTTCCTGAAGCCTGAAGAAAACAGTTTTCACATGGAAATGAATGGGCATTGCCTTTGTGTTTTACAATAAAACCTTCACAGAGATTAGGCTCTACTTAACTTAAAAATACTTTTAAATTGTATCTAAGTGTAAAAAGTAACATGTAACTGTACATATCTTTTTGATAACAAGTCCAATTATACAACACAAATGATACACATAAATCTCCAACATGTTTTTGTTTTAAGCCTAGAATTACCATACAACCTTAGAACACCAGCATGATACAATGCTCTTTTGAAGCTTCTACCTTACACACTTGTATACCTGGAAGATATGAACACATTAACACCACAATTACATTGATGGTTTTGTATTAACCAAGTTTAGCTTTTGAAAGAAATAACCTGGCATAATTTTATAAAAACAGTATTGTTTAACCAGCTGTTTAATTTTTTAAAATTACTTGCTCAAAACTTACACATATAACCAACTTACACAAACCTTTTTATTATTTACTTAAACCATTTTAATTACTTAATCATATAGACTCTCTTATCGAGAAACACATTTTCCCTCTATTAAATCTATATCTAGAAACTTTTAGTTCCTCTTTTCCATCTGTGAACCTCTTTCTGTTCACATTTTGAAACAATACTTATAAATTTCTGAATTTAAGCAGATTATTTTGTAGACATTAACATTTTATTAGGGCCTGTTTGTACACCTAGAAAACTTATAGGCCTAATTCTAAAGACATCTTTATTTTTATCTGTTTACCCAATTTGAATTGAACCATTTGAATCACGTGAATCCAAGATATTTATATCAATTTTTAAATATTTTATGAGCGCTCCTCATCTGTCAATTGTCATATCACTGCATGATATATGGACATACACACATACAGACATGCCAACATACAACACGTAACACAAGTGTAACACATAACACAATAGTGAAGGCCTTGTAGCTTTTTCAGGTGAAATATCCATTGCAATGTTCAAAAACTCCACAGTTGATCAAAAATAGAACTGATCAGAAAACATTAACCCATCTGCAGGATGAAGATCATGAGCTCAAAAAATAAAAAATACAGAATCTAAGAAAAAGCAAGAGTGCCAAAAAAGATGACTGGCCAGTAATTAGTAAATACCATATAATGTACTTTTTGTTTGGATCTAGTTTGAGTTCAGGTAAAAAGACACTTTTACTCCTTTTTATCTGTCTCCTGCTGAGTGCTGCAGGATTCTTTTATTTGCATATCAACTTAAGTCCTGGCTGAGGACTTGAAAACTGTAAAGGCTGGAGTTCTGAGCAGAAACCTCATGCCTAAGGCATTTTAGCTATAAGTCATAATTTCCAGGTTTGAATGTTGAAAATTATGATGCAAGTTTAAGATGTAATTCTAAAAATTTTATATCTTTATGTTTTTCTACACTAGAAAATCTTGAGTCCCTTAGCCTCACCACAAAAAACTGAAAATATGATCATTTTTTGATAATATTAAAGCCACCATCATAAGAAGTTTCTCTAGGATCATTAAGCCACTTTCTTTGTTCTGAAGTTTCTAAAGTAGTAGTAAGCTACATTAAATTTCTTGAAAAAAAATTTAAAAACAACCACAGACTACCATTTGTATCCCAAATTAAGCTTTAAAAATTTCCAAGACTGTTGCTAATTGATGTCATTTCACTAAGCCAGACCAACGTTTTAATTTAGCACGTTTTTAAAAAAATCTTACACATTGAAGGGAACAGATATCATATCATAATTTATTATCTTTGCCCAAGTTAATGCACTGGTATATCTAGTGAAATTTTCTCAGGCTACCTAGTTCAAAATTAAAACTCTTTAATTATTTTTTTATCCGAAGTATTTAAGTTTTCTAGCATCAGCTATCTTAAATCAAACTAAACTCTTGTTTAAACCCAACTTTTATCTGTAAGATTGTGCAATGCTTTAGAAACCCATTCAGATACCAGATTGTTACAATTAAAAATATCATCTTTTAAATACAATTTCAGCCAAGATCATCCCCAAGAAACAATCTAAAATATCAACATATTACTGCATTCATGGTCCCTTTTGTTAAGTAAACAGAGGTGGAGCAATCCTTAAAGTGCAGGCAAGGAATAAGGGAGTTCCCCACAGCAAAATGGCTCTGGCACCTGCTGGGAGTCCCTTAGCCTCACCATTTACTTACAGGATTAGTCCTTCTGGTGGTTTGACCCCAGGCACCAGGCATATTCTATATCTCCCACCTTTTCAGTAGTCAGCTTCCAAAAAATTCATCCTCTGCTTGCAATTGTTTTGAGTGCTAGGCTTCCCCAAGAGGGCAGAGTGTGGTTCATTGAAAGTCCCCACTGGTGTGTCAAAATTTATGACTGAAGGTTTGGTTCCCATCCCCAAAGCCAATTAATAACAATTTAATAATGAGGATAGGGTTTTGAGAAAAGTTTAAGCGAGATATCAATGTTCTTAGACCCCAGGCATTTCCTTCTGCAGTGGGCGTGCTCAAGCCAACTATGGGAAGAAAAGAAATCACTGCTTCCCTAATCTCGCTTAACAAAGAGAAGAAAAGTTTATCAAAGTTCTTTAAAACACAGCTAAGAGAGGTGTAAAAGGTGAGAACAGAAAAGCTGGTGGTTCTATTGACTTTTGGTCCCTCACAGAAGAAGCTTTAGGTTAAATTTTAGCTAAAGTTATTTCCACACATCTAAGGCAGGTTGGAACTCGGGACTCTGCATCGGTCCAAACAATGCCATCACATTTAACAGAAACACAGACAAAAAGACACACAAAGACCATCATGCAGCTCCCGTTTGTTCACAACCCCAAGATCAACAATCTTGTGACTCAGGGAGAATGGAGGGAAGAGGGGGAGGAGCACAAGGTTTGAGTTATAGGATTGTGGGCAAAGGGGTCAGATTGGAGGCAGCGACCAGGAAAGGCTTCAGGGACAGAGGCATGTAATGACTTTGTCCCATAATGAGAGTTACTCAAACAGAGACAAGGACAAAACAAACGTAACACAAACACGGGCACACAGTTAACGTTTAACACGAGTTCAGAAGTAAAGATTAGAACCCAGTAACTGGCATAACCTGATGAGTTACACCACAAAGACAGACAGTGAATTCAACCTGAGAGAAAAATGTAGCCAGCAAGACCTGATGGGTTTGCAACAGAGTCACTTAATGAGGGCTCATCTGTCCCTCCTCACCTAATGAGTGCACTTCCATATCTCCTCACCTAATGAGATCACATCTGTCCCTCCCCGAGTCCTTCAAGGTGTCCCTTGCAAGAACGTGGCCGGTGGCTTTAGGACACGTTTGTCCACCACTGCCAGGGGGAACTTACACGCTCTGCTGGCAGCCACTCTGCCAACCCAAACCGAAAACCGAAAAACCAAACCTGAACAAAAAGCTCTGAGCGATCACAAGGAAAAATGGAAAGAGGCGCCTTTCTTACCCTCAGAGGGGTCCGTTGGGATCTCCTTGTTCGGTGCTGCACGATTCCCGGCCAACTCACCAAAATTAAGGGTTCAGCGAATGTCAGAGGAAGAGACCACCAAGAGACCGCGGATCATGCAACAGCAAAAAGCATTTATTGAGTTCCAATCCATCATGCTGGGGCTCCGTGCTCACTCAAGAAGGGAGAGCAGCCCAGAGCCACAAGCAGGAGTTGAGCAGTGCTTAAGTACACTTTTTGGGGAGGGCGGGACTTTACATACATCACAGTCTCTTTTAAAAAATCATCATACACCACGGGAAAATCAAACAACAATTCCAAAGATGATTAGCTCATTCTTTGGTGGGAACAGGTCTGGCAGGAGTGATAGGTCAGTTCTAAAGTGGGGTACACATTGAAACTGATTGGTTTAGGCCCTGTGATGCCTATGTGCCAGGCCACAAAGGGTACTAGGTTATTAAACAATCAGGCAGTCAGGGGAAAATTTACTGGGCAGTACGGGAATTGTCCTACAAGCTACAGGAATTTCAGGTTTTGTGTATAGCATAGGAACGTAACAATACCTGGTCCTTTATATTTTAACTCAGACCTTGCAGCTTAGAAACTTTGCAACACCCAGTCTTTTAAACTTTAAATTTTACACATTAATTTCAATTTCTTTTACACTTACAGATTACTTCTGGTTCACAACAAGGGTGTCAAAGCCACCCTGACTTTAGGCAAATGAGGGGCAAGGGAGCTTATTTTGGACACTGTTTTTGGCTGTGCCCCTCATGGCAACCTCCAGCCAGATGTTATGATGAGTGTCTTTATGGAAGAAGATGAGTGCCATGTAGGAGTCTTGTGGTTTTAATTGTGGTCATTTGTGTGGCGGTTGAAAGAGATGACTGGGTCCACATGGGCTTGAACTCTGCTGTGATTCCTCTTAGAGACTGAGTTCTGGAACTGACCTCAGAAAAGTATTGCCATGAATTGTGTTGAGAAAACAGGAGGCCACGCATGAGCATCGCCCTTGGAAACTGAGATATAGGCCCAAGATGGCTTTCCACAGAGCACTGAGAATCTCAGCCAGGATATCACATTATTTTTTTGTGAAAGACTTGGCAGCCATAGTTGAGAGTCAAAACACACATGAACCTCACATTCAAGACCTCAATGGGCCTGGCTTCATGTGACCTTTTGGCCACTCTTTGGGAAGCCTTGCCTTAAAGAGTTCTGCAGAGCTTTCATTGAAATCAGCTTCCTCACCATGTAATGGTTCCTGAATGAATTGATACCCACAGTGCCTCCAACTTCATCCTTGAAAAATGGCTAGATAAATACCATGAATTTTTTTGAAATTTTCATGACCAGGTGGCCCTGGAGAACCTTTGGATGTTCTATTGCTGATCATGAGTGTACCAGACAGTGCCTTGATTGACTGGGTTTCATGAAAATGTTGTAGAACAGAGATGCTAGTGAGTTGGAGCCTCCTGAGTGTAGAGCAGTGGACTATAGGTTTCTGAATAAATACCTGTGGTTTTACCACGTGGATCTGCCATTGGCTTCAAAAGACTTGTGACTGACATGGTGCAGGCCACAGATCCTTATATGTATAGGCATCTTGTTATATTGAGAGCTTTGAGGGCAATGTTCAGAATCCGGTTGCTATAGTCAAGGGGGAAAGCTATGTGGGATAGACCCCTGTTTTGAACATTCTCCTGGAGACCCTGACCAACCACACGTGACAGAACTCCCTCCAGCACTGTGTCCTTGTTGAACTACTTGTATTTCATTAAGCCAATACCAAACTCCCAGTGCCACAGTAAGAAACACCACGAAAATGGAGGATGATGACCAAATGGTTTCACAGACCACAAGGGGAGACACTTAACTACCAGTGACCACAGTTTACCTACAAAGGGAGAATTCAGAACTCCTTCCTCATGTTCATTAGAAAATAAGGAACCATTTTCTCCAGGTCACATAGATGCAGATCCAGATTTGATGGTGTCACTACAAAAGAAGCTAAATCTTCTGACAACTACATATATTTCATGTGCCCAACCTCAGAGGAAGTTTCTCAAGAAGTCTTTAGGCCAGCAGAGCTCCATGTTTGTGCAGTTTTTAACCTCTCCCTTACTTTTGGAAACTGTTCTAACACATCGAATGTTGTGAACTCCTGAGCATTTTCAGTTCCACATATGTAATCACAGGTTTTCGAACTCCTCACCACTAATTGGGTCTCACTTGGAGTGAAGTTAATGTCAAGGAATTGTTCTGGATGAGAGTGGCAAGATTTTTGTGTAGCACATACTTGCATACACATTAGATTCATTTTCCGATTTTGCATTTTAAATACTGATCCCTGACACTAACACATACCCGACTAGAATCTGAAAACTAATCCTAATATGATGGATAAAAAGAAACCTAACCGAAAAGAAATACAGGCCTTCCATAGGAGGCATGGTGTATACTTTGATTTGCCTTCTGCTTAATAAAGGGTATGTGTTATAAATCTTGTCAAATTTTCTTTGTAATATTTCTCCATGAGATATATATATATATATATATATATATATATATATATATATATATATATATATATTTTTTTTTTTTTTTTCTCAAAACATGAAACATATGTGTATTATTAAACACTCCCTAAATTCATTCATGTTCCTGTATGTGGATTTATTATCAACTTTTCACAAGATTATTCTCAGAAATATTCAACCACCTGAAATACATATTTCTTTCCTAGTACTGAAAACTAACTTCAATGAATGGTGCTTACAAATCCTAATATTTCTACAGTAACTGACACAGTTTAACATCAATGCAAGTAGATTCCTATGGGACATGATGTGTATTTTGAAGTTCATTTTTATTCAACACTGGCACATTACTATTTCTTCAGTTTATGGAAATCATAGGATATATCTTACATCCACAAGTACACAAATTTATAGACATTTGGCTCAATTTCAATCACTTTCTCCTTGAGAATACATATATTACTCCATGTTTCTTTATGGTCTATTCACTAGACTTCTTTCTAAACACATTATTTTCGATTCCATAATCATTTTTGAAGCAAAACTCACACTCTTCATGATAAACCGTAACCCTAATATTACCATTAGATATATAACTGGTTGGAATGAATGTATGTATATCAATATAAGATTTGCTATATATTTTCAGATATCAATTCAATCCATTATTTAAAGTTGGAAATAGTTATATAATTTATTCACAATATTGTCTATTCATGCATCATCTCTAGATTCATCAACACAGGTTACAACAATTTGTATCCTCAGTACTAATTTATAAGTTTTCAAAATTTTGCTCCCCAAAATGGTGGAAGAAATACTCATGTCACCTGATGTACATATACATTTTATCACAGTAATATAATGGACACAGTATTGATAAATAAGAATGATACCCTTTTACTTAAATATGTTTATTTGATTTTCACTGTAAGATGTTAATTCTGGAAGACTTGAGAATTAAGAAAGATTTTGTCTATATTATTTCAAACAGGCTAATCAAAGTACTTTTAAATATATATATATATATATATATATATATATATATATATATATATATATATATATATATAAAACATATGTAATACATATGCATGAATATAGATAATATGTATAATTAATGTATTGTAATATATCTATCAGGTGATTATAATTTTTAATTTTCTCAAGAAAAAAGAATGACTATAAAAAACTGTCTTAAATGTAAATTTCATAGCATACTACTGTTTGTAATGACATGAGAGAAAAATACATATGGAGGGATAATGAAAAAGGAAGAGAAAGAAGGAAGAAAATGAGGAAGAAAGTGAGAAAAGAAGAGGGAGAGGAGTGTTTGATGATAAGATAAAAGTGGAGGGGCTGGGTTTGTGGCTCAGTGGTATCATGCTTGTCTACCATTTGTGAGGCACTGGGTTATATTCTCAGCACCAGATACAAATAAATAAAATGAAGGTCTATCACAAACTGAAAAAATAAAAAATGAAAAACTAGAAATATTACCATAATTCCAAGGTTTTATGAATGTTAAATAAAAAAAATGTTATATAGCCTTATGTAATTTCTACACTCCCCAAAGTAGTCATTTAATGTTAGATAATTAATGCTATAACTGAAAATCCATTGCTCTTCCCTCTATTTTCTGTGGCATGCTAGTGCTAAAATAAATTGTATTATAACACCAAAAAAAATTCTAATATTTCTACAGTAACTGACCCAGTTTAACATCAATGCAAGAATATTCCTATGGGATATAATGTGTATTTTGACGTTCATTTATTCAACACTGGTATATTACTATTTCTCCAGTTTATGCACATAATAGGATGCATATTTCATCCACAATTTAGATAATTTATAATTTTTTACTTTCAATCACTTCCTGCTACAGAACATATGTATTCCTCCATGTTTCTTGACTGCTCTTTTCATGAGACTTTTTTCCAAACACATTATTTTCGATTTCCATTATCACTTTTGAAGCAAAACTCACACACCCGTCATGATAAACCATAACCCTAATATTACCATTACATGTATAAGTGGTGGGAAAGAATGATTGTATATCAATATAAGATTTCTTACTTAGTTAAAGGTATCCATTCAATCCATTATTTAAAGTGGAACCAGTTATATAATTTGGTCACAGTATGGTCTATTCATGCATTACCTCTATATTGATAGACACAGGGTACACCTTTTTGTACACCCAATACTAATTTATACGTCTTCAAAATATTGCTCCCAGAAATGGTGGAAGAAATACTCATGTCAACTGATTCTACATATGCATGTTATCATAGTAATATTCAGGACACAAAATGCAAAAGTCACACGTATGATTGTACCAAAGCCTAAAAGGGAACTGAACATGGATTACTAAAAACATCCATGTCCAGGTTGCCTAATGCTCTCAAATGTCAATCCTATTGGTGACTACATATTTGTTTCTTCCTAAGATTATATATTCAATCTCAAAACTGTTGAAAATATCTATTTTTTCTACTCACTTTATACTTTGCCTGATTTCCTAATGTCTCTATTGATATCTGCTTTCCTACATATTTTCCCCAGTTCAACATTGTGACTGACCCTTCAAATGTGCTGACATTGACATTCACTCTCTAACCGAAACCCTATTGCTAATGAACTTTGGTCCAAATCCTATACTCACTCTTCTTCCAAAGCATACTGACTATCTTCCTGATTCTATCGACTATCTCTTTTTGAGTGGATGTTCTCTTCTACATTCAATCATCTAAGGTACAATGTCATATGCCATTGTTTATCGATTTATCTGAGATATGTATGCAGAACGTAATTCAATGCTATGTATCCCAATCAATTGCCCAATGCACGTCTGAGCTTCAAATCTTACTTAGATTTCTGTTTTTATACTTATATTTCACCTATATATCCATGTTAAGTAAAATGAATATTTTTGGATCTGTAGATGATATATATTTCATCATGAATTTTCTACTCACCTGTTATACATATATATTTATCTCAGTAATATTCCAGACACAAAATACAAGGGTCACACTTATGATTGTACCAAAGCCTAAATTGAATGTGACCATGTATTACTAACATCATCCATGTCCTTGTTCCCTAACACTCTCAAATATCATTGCTATTGGTGACTACATATTTGTTTCTTCCTAACATTATATATTCAACCTCAACCCTGTTAAAAATGTATTTTCCTATCACACACTTTGAACTTTGCCTGATTTCCTAATGTCTCTATTGATAAATGCTTTCCTACACCTTTTCTCCAGTTCATCATTGTGAATGACTCTTCACATGTGCTGACATTGACATTCACTCTCTCACTGAATCCCTATTGCTGAAGAACTTTTGGTCCAAATACTTTACTCAGTCTTCTTTTGAAACCTACCAACTATCTTCCTTATCCTACCAACTATCCCAGTTTGAGTGGATGTTCTCTTCTATATTCAATGATCCAATGTACAAGGTCCTATTACCATGATTATCTATTTAACTGAAACATCTGTGCAGAATGTAATTCAAAGCTATGTATACCAATCAAGTGCCCAATGACCTTCTGGGCTTCCAATCGTTCCTAGATTTCTGTTTTCATACTTATATTTCACCTCTATAGTCTTATAAATATCGCAGGTTCCCAATAACATTATTCATACAGCAGAACAATTCCTAACCCAAATCGAACATGTTATTAACCCTAACCATACACTGTTCCCTCAATCTAACTTTACAGAAGAGCAGGGAAAGAGTTGGTCTTACAATACAGGAATTTAGGGGATCTTCCACCTGCTGAGAACCTCAAACGTCCATGCAGAAATGATCCCTGTAGAAGATGTAGGCAGCTATGAAAGACCTGAGAGAGTAAGAGTCACCTTCCATGGCCAACGACCTGGTCAGGATGAAGGGATGTGTCTGAATCTGCCTCTCTCTTCTTAGTGTAGAGAAGATGGACCAAAACAGGCCAGTGTGGAGAGCTGTTCTGGAGTGCCTATGGATGATATACCATTCTAACTTGTGAAAGTGTCACAGGAACTAGGGGCAGCCTCCATCTAATGGGGCCTTTGGAAGCAACTATTAGAACAATGTGTTTGCCAAGGCAGTGACCTCATTCAGTTCCTGAAGGAAGTGACCTCACGTCATTTCCTTGGTGTTCGAAATCTCTGAACATGTGGTAAAGGAAGCCAGGCACCCAGAGCCAGTCCCAGTCCCAGTCCCAGTGATCTCACTTGTTTGGATTTACCAAGGACAGAGTCAGTCTTTCTTGGTACCTACTGATGTGAGGATGGCCAAATGCGAGTAAAGCTCTGAAGAGGGCCCTTTCCTGAGAAACCAGGTTGTGGCTCACCGCTGGCTCCTGTCAACATCACAGAGTTGGACAAGGAGAACAGATCTGAGACAGAACAGGCCATTTCATGGAAACATAGTATGGCCCACCAGTCAGAGGACACTCCGGATAGTCACAGACCTACTTGGGGGAAGGAGGTGCATTTGTGGGTGTGGATGTGGGTTTGTGGTTTTGTCTCATGTTCTGAGAATAGGTAAGAAAGGCAGTTTGTTTGGTTTGGAGTTAATTGATTCTAGTAAGTCGTTTGAAAAGGCAAGTGTTTCTAGGTCTGTGTATCCCACTGTGTCAGGGGTTGTAGACATTAGAAAAGAGAATGCTTCAATGGATGTGTCCTGTCTAGTAGAAAGCTTCCCCGGATTCATACTTCCCATTTATGAATGGACTGTGGCTTGCATTATCGATGGGCAACCCCTGATATCTTCCTAAGTTCCTGTTTTCTTTCTGATTTCTGGCCACTTTCCAGAATAGGCTCATGGTTTTGTGTCCAAGATGTGTACCACCACCAAGCTCTGTGACATGGCCATGTACTGGATAGCTGAAGGGAATGGCAAGCATCTCAGAAAACTTAGATATCAGTGTGATCAGGAAAGTCTCAGTGGAGAAATACTGCTTTGGTACCTATTGTTCTGTTGCCCTCAATGTCAGGAAGCTTTTTGCCTCTGGCCACCCCTTTGGGAAGCCTAAAGAAAACAGTTTTCAAATGGAAATCAATGGGGATCACCTGTGACTCTTTGCTTAATTGCATTGGAAAGGGATATGTCTGAATCAGGCTCTAGGTCCTGTGTTAGGCTTTGGCTTAGATTCTCAGCACATGATGGATGTAAAGAAAATCCCATGTTTGCATCCAAAACTAAATTGGCCAAAAGAGCAGTCATTATGGAAGAAGTCTCTCGCCTTCCCCTGTAAGGTTCCTTACCTCCTTCAAGTGAGAATAGGAACCTTTGGATCAAATGAGTTCTTCAAAGCCCTTTAGAGGCTATCCCATAGGTGCTTGGGTTTTCTCCAGAATCCAAATCACATAAAGAATATATACCTGACAGTCAGTAGGCCTCAAAATGAAGAAGCAAAGCAATATTAACAGCAGGCCTATTTGCTCACTCCTGGTTCCCTGGACGAATGTCCAGGCCACCCTGACTTTAGGCAAATGAGGGGCAATGGAGGTTATTTTGGACACTGTCTTGGGCTGTGCCCCTCATGGAAACCTCAAGCCAGAGGTAATGATGAGTGTCCATATGGAAGAAGATGAGGGCCATGTGGGAGTGTTTTGGTTTTAATTGTGGTCATGTGTGGGTGTTGGAAGGGATGACTGGGTCCACCTTGGCTTGAACTCTGTTGTGATTCCCCTTAGAGACTGAGTTGTGGACCTCACTTCAGAGAAGAATTGCCATGAATGGTGTTGGGATTTTAGGAGGATTCACATGAGAGTCACCCTTGGAAAATGAGATCTAGGCCCAGGGTGGCTGTTCACAGAGCACTGGGAATCTCAGCCAGGTTACCACATAATTTTATTCTGAAAGACTTGGCAGCCATATATGAGAGTCAAAACACACATGGATGTCACAATGTAGATCCTAATGGGCCTGGATTCATGTGATCATTTGGCCACTGTTTGGGAAGCCTTTCCTGTGAGACTTCTCCAGAGATTTCATTGAAATGAGCTTCCTAACCATGTAATAGTTCCAGAATGAAATGAAACACACAGTGCCTCCAACTTCAACCTTGAAAAATGGCTAGATAAATACCAAGAAATTTTGAAACTTCCCATGACCAGGTGGCACTGGAGAATCTTTGGATATCCTGTGGCTGATCATGAGATTACAAGACAGTGCTTTGATTGACTGGTTTTCATGAAAATGGTTCAGAACAGAGATACCAGGAAGTTGGAGCCTGCTGAGGAGTGGGCCTACAGCAGTGGTGGGCAGGTGTGTAATAAAACAACTGTGGTGGGGCCATGTGGATCTTCCATTGGCTTCCAAATGGCTTGTGACTGACATGGTGCAGCCAGCAGACCCTTGTATGTAAAGGCATCTTGTCATATGGACAGGATTCAGGGCAATGTTTAGAATCAGGTTGCTATGGTCAAGGGGGAAAGTCATGTGGGATATAAGCCTGGTTGGTGCATTCTCCTGCAGACCCTGACCTAACAAAAGTGACTGAACTCACTCACGCACCGGGTAACTGTTGAATTCTTTGTATATCATGAAGCAAATACCAAAATCCCAGTGCAGCAGCAAGAAACACCACGAAAAGTGGAGGATGACCAAATGGCCTCTCAGTCCACATGTGGATACACTTATCCCCCAGTTGCCACAGTTTACCTACAAAAGAGAATTCAGCACTGCTGCCACATATTCAGTGGAAAATAAGAAACCATGTCCTCCAGGTAACATAGATGCAGACACAGCTTTGATTGTCTCACTACAATGGAAGCTAAATCTCCCGACAACAACATATATTTCAAGTGCCCAAACTCAGAGTCAGTTTCTCAAGAAGGATTTAGGGAACCAGAGCTCCATGTTTGTGGACTGTTTTCCCTGTCCCTTACTTTTGAAATCTCCTCTACCATCTTCAAGGTTGTGAACTCCTGAGCACATTCCATTCCAGATATTTATTCACAGATTTTCTAACTCTTCTCCTCTAATTGTTCCTTAGTCTCGGTGATTGTAATGTCAAGGCATCCCTTTCTCTGTAGCCTATTCAGCACATATATTTTTACATGCAATTATAGAATCTTACCTGATACCACACGTACATTCTTGTGAGGTGACTGACTTGGCAGATACAAATTGTAAGAGATCACTCCTCCTAAACGCTGTTGGAACTGAAAATTCAATCTATGAGTGAGCTTCCTTGTTGAACAACATTATACATAAATCTATATTCAATAAAATAAATATATTTGGATCTGTAGATGACATATATTTCATGGTGAATTTCAATTGGAATATATTATGCTATTTTTAATGTCTGTGTGTTTGTGTATGTATATATATATATATATATATATATATATATATATATATATATATATACACACACTCTCCAGATTTTTCAAAATATGAAATATATATCTTGTTATACACTTCCTAAACTCATTCATATTCAAGTATGTATATTTATAATCAAAATTTCACAAGAGTATTCTCAAAATTATTCATTCACCTGAAATACATATTTGTTTCCTAGTACTTAAAACTATCTTCAGTGAATGATGCATACAAATCCTAATATTTCCACAGTAACTGAACCAGTTTAACATCAGTGCAAGTAGATTCCTATGGGACATGTTGTGCATTTTGACATTTATTTTATTCAACACTGGTACATTACTATTTCTTCAGTTTATGCTCATCATAGCAAATATATTTCATCCAAAACTTTGCAAATTTATAGGCATTTTGTTCACTTTCAATCACATTATTCTACAGAACACGTGTGTTCCTCCATGTTTTTGATGGGTCTTTTCATGAGACTTCTTTCCAAACACATTATTTTCGATTTCCATGATCACTTTTGAAGCAAAACTCAAAGACACTTCGTGATAAACCATAACCCTAATATTACCATTAGATGTATTGCTGGTTGGAATGAATGATGGTATATCGATATAAGATTTCTTATATATTTTCAGATATTAATTCAATCTATTATTTAAAGTGGGACCAGTTATATTATTTATTCACAATGTGGTCTATTCATGCACTATCTCTATATTCATAGACACAGTGTATACCTCTTTGTACCACCAATACTAATTTATAGGACTTCAAAACATTGCTCCCAGAAATGCTGGAAGAAATACTCATGTCACACGATCTACATATACATTTTATCACAGTAATATTCTGGACACAAAATGCAAAGGTCACACTTATGATTGTACCAAAGCCTAAAAGGAAAGTGAACAGGGATTACTAAAAACATCCATGTCCACATTGCCTAATACTCTCAAATGTCAATCCTATTGGTGACTACATATTTGTTTCTTCCTAAGATTATATAGTCAAACTCAACCCTGTTCAAAATGTCTAATCCTATCACTCACTTTATACTTTCCCTGATTTTGTAATGTCTCTGTTATTATCTGATTTCCTACATATTTTCCAAAGTTCATCGTTGTGACTGAATCTTCATATGTGCTGACATTTACCTTCACCCTCTAACAGAAACCCTATTGCTAAAGAAGTCTTTTTTTTCCAAATCCTATACTCACTCTCCTTCCAAAACCTACCAACTATCTTCCTAATCTTATCTACTATCCCATTTTGACTCGATGTTCTCTTCCACATTCAATCATCCAATGTACAAGGTCCTATGCCATTGTATATGGATTTATCTGAGACATCTGTGCAGAAAGTAAGTCAACACTAAGTATCCCAATGAAGGGCCCAATGCCCTTCAGGGCTTCAAATCTTAGATTTCTGTTTTCATACATATATTTCACCTACATATTCTTATAAATATTGTAGGTTCCCAATAACATTATTCATCGAGCAGAATAGTTCCTAACACAGATTGAACATGTTATTAACCCTAACCATACACTCTTCCCTCAATCTAACTTTACAGAAGAGCAGGGACAGAGTTGGTCTTACAAGACAGAAATTAAGGGATCTTTCACCTGCTGAGAACCTCAAAGGTCATTAAAGAAATGATCCCTGGAGAAGATGTAGGCAGCTATTAAGGACCTCAGAGAGCAAAAGTCATCTTCCATGGCAAACAACCTGGTCAGGATGAAAGGTTGTGTCAGAATCAGCCTCTCTCTTCTTAATGTAAAGAAGATGCAGCAAACCAGGCCTGTGTGGAGAGCTGTTCCTGGGTGCCTATGGTTGTATACCATTCTAACTTGTGAAAATGTCAGAGTAAGTAGGTGCAGCCTCCATCTCATGGGACCCTTGGAAGCAACTGTTAGGACAAAGTGGTTGCCAAGGTAGGGACCTCATTCAGTTCCTGAAGGAAGTGACCTCACCTCACTTCCTTGGTGATGGCATTCTCTGAACTTGGGATCCAGGTAGCCAGGCATCCAGAGCCAGTCCCAGTCCCAGTCCCAGTGGTCAAAATTTTTCGGATTTACCAAAGACAGAGTCAGTCTTTCTTGGTACCTACTTATGTGAGGATGGCCAAATGCCAGGAAGGTCTGAAGAGGGGCCTTTCCTGAGAAAGCAGATAGTGGCTCACCACTGGCTCCTTACAGCTTCACAAAATTTGCCACAGAGACTAGATCTGAGACAGGACAGCCCATTATGACGGAATTTATTATGGCCCACTATCAAACGACACTCCATATTGTCACAGACGTACTTGGGGGTCTGTGTGGGTGTGGGTGTGGGTATTTGTTTGTGGTTTTGTCTCATGTTCTGAGAATAGGTAAGAAAGTCGGTTTGTTTGGTTTGGTGTGAACCGATTCTAGTAAGTCGTTTGACAAGGCTAGTCTTTCTATGTCTGTGTATCTCACTGTGTCCATGGTTGTAGACAATAGAAAAGAGAATGCATAAATACATGTGTCCTTTCTAGTAGAAATCTTCCCAGCATTCATTCTGCCCAATTTATGAATTGTCTGCGGCTTGCCTAATGGATGGGCAACACCTAATATCTTCTTAAGTTCCTGTTCTCTACCTGAATTATGGGCAATCTCCAGAATACGCTCATGGTATTGTGTCCAAGATATGTACCACCTCCAAGCTCTGTGATACGGCCATGCACTAGAGAGCTGAAGGAAATGATGAGCATCTCAGAAAACTCAGATATCAGTGTGACCAGGAAAGTCTCAGTGGAGAAACCCCGCTTTGGGCCTTTTGCTTACATATCCTTCTGTTGCCCTGAATGTCAGGAAGGTCTTTGCCTCAGGCTACGCCTTTTTGAAGCCTGAAGAAAACAGTTTTCAAATGGAAATGTATGGACATTACCTGTGGCTCTTTCTTAATTGCTTTGGAAAGGGATGTGTCTGAATCAGCCTCTTGGCCCTGTGTGAGGCTGTGGCTTAGATTCTCAGCACCTGATGGATCTAAAGAAAAATCCCATGTGTGCATCCAAATCAAAAAGCCAAAAGAGCAGTAATTTTGGATGAAGTCTCTCACCTTCCTCTGTAAGGTTTCTGACTTCCATCATTGAGAATACAGATCCTTTGCGTCAAATGAGTTCTTCAAAGCCCTGCAGACACTAGACCATAGGTTCTTGGGTTTTCTCATGACTCCAATTAACATAAAGAATCTAAACCCCACAGTCAGTAGGCCTCAAAATCGAGAATAAGAGCAATATTAACGGCTGGCCTCTTTGAACACTCCTGGTTCACAGGAAGGATGTCCCGGCCACACTGACTTTAGGCAAATGGATGCAAGGGAGCTTATTTTGGACACTGTCTTGGGCTGTGCCCCTCATGGAAACCTCCAGCCAGAGGTTATGATGATTGTCTATATGGAAGAAAATGAGGGCCATGTGGGAGTGTCTTGACTTTAATTGCGGTCATTTGTGTGGCGCTTGGAATAGATGACTAGGTCCACCTGGGCTTGAACACTGGTGTGATTCTCCTTAGAGACTGAGTTCTGGAACTTACCTCAAAGAAGTATTGCCTTGTATTGTGTTGGGATTTTAGGAGGCCACACATGAGAGTCGCCCTTGGAAAGTGAGATCTGGGCCCAGGTTGGCTTTCCACAGAGCACTGGGAATCTCGGGAAGGATATCACATGATTTTATTCTTAAAGACTTGGCAGCCATAGTTGCAAGTCAAAACACACATGGACCTCAAATTTTAGACCTCAGTAGGTCTGGCTTCATGGGACCTTTTGGCCTGTCTTTGGGAAGCCTTGCGTGTGATAGTTCTCCAGAGCTTTCATTGAAATGAGCTTCCTCTCCATTTAATCGTTCCTGAATGAATTGAAACCCACAGTGCCTCCAAGTTCACCCTTGAAAAATGGCTAGATAAACACCTTTAAATTTTTGACATTCCCATGACCAGGTGGCCATGGAGAACCTTTGGATGTCCTATTGATGACCATCAGTGTTCCAGACAGTGCCTTGATTGACTGGATTTCATGAAAATGGTGTAGAACAGAGATGCCAGTAATTTGGAGCCTGCTGAGTAGTCGGCCTAGAGCAGTGGTGTGCAGGTGTGTGTTAAAACATCTGTGGTCGGGTCATCTGCATCTGCCCTTCGCTTCCAAATGGTTTGTGACTGACATGCTACAAGCCACAGACCCTTGTATGTAAAGGCATCTTGTTATATGGAGAGGATTCAGGGCAATGTTTACAATCAGATTGCTATGGTCAAGGGGGCAAGCTATGTGGGATAGAAGCCTTGTTGGTGCATTCTCCTGCAGACCCTTACCCACCACACGTGACAGAACTCCCTCCATCACTGTGTCCCAGTTGAACTTCTTGTATTTCGTGAAGCAAATATCAAACTCCCAGTGCAGCTGCAAGAAACACCACAAAAATTGGAGGATGACCAATGGCTTCACATTCCACACTGGGAGACACTTAGCCACCAGTGGCCACAGTTTACCTACAAAGAGAGAATTCAGCACTGCTGCCTCATGTTCATTGGAAAATAAGAAACAATGTCCTCTAGGTCACATAGATTCTGACCCAGCTTTGATCGTCTCATTACAAAGGAAGCTAAAGCTCCTAAAAACAACCTCAGATGAAGTTTCTCAAGAAATCTTTAGGCCAGCAGAGCTCCATGTTTGTGGAGTTTTTACCCTGTCCCTTACTTTTGGAAACTCCTATACCACCTCCAAGGTTGTGAACTCCTGAGCATTTTCTATTCCAGATGTGTATTCACAGATTTTCTAACTCTTCTCCTCTAATTGTGTCTTACTTGGGATGAAGGTAATGTCAAGGCATTGTTTTGAATACACATTGGATTCTTTTTCCAATTTTCCATTCGAAATACTGAATCCCTGACTGTCAGGGGTAGAAGGAATTCACCTTAAAGAATAGCCTGACACTTACAAGAAACAGCCCCCATGGAGACATCCTGTCTGGGAGACATCCTGTAGCCAACTGTGTCCCTGAGACATCCTGTTGCCATCTGTCTTCCTGAAACATCCTGAGTTTATCTCACCTTGTGAAGACATCCAGAAACTTCGGATAAGAGAGCTTTCCCATCTCCAGCATATAAATGCCCGTGTGTGAAAAATAAAAGTTTGCAGCTTGATCAGAACTCCTGTCATGCTGTCATCTCTCGTGTCTCTTGTCCCTTCATTCCTCCGCATCTAGGTTCGATGCCCCTGTTGATGTGTCTTTCCAGCAGGTACTACTGGCACCCACTGTCTGGGGCTCGAGCCTTTGACTCATTGGGAACCCCGTCCTCCTGGAAGACTTCATCAAGTGGAGCTTGCGATTGCCTCAGCAGACACCACCAAGAGACAGATCCAGGAGGAGAGTGGGGATGACGCACGGTGAGTGACCCACCATGGGACAAGCAGTTTCGCCACATGATTTGTTTTTGTCAGGCCTCAAGGAGTCCTTCAAGACATGGGGGTGCGTGTTAAGAAAAAGGACTTAAATTTTTTTTTTCTAATACATAGGAGAATTGTGTCCATGGTTTCACCTTGAAGTGACCATTGATGGTAAAAGATGGCTTAGAGTAAGAGACTGTTTAAAACATTATTATTAAACCTTTGGCCCAGAAAAAGTGCCAGTTCCCACATTTTCTTACTGGAACTTAATTAATGAAATTCTTAAAAGTTCACCCTTTGACAATGGTACCTTACAACTTGTCAGGATTGGAGAAGAGACTATGCAAAACACCTCTCGTCTCCCCAAGGCATGCCCATCAGTTAGTATAGACATTGACCCTTCTCAGTCTCCCCAGGACCCTGGGAACCTTCCTGGTCCCCCTCAAAATACCACCCTAATGAATAAGGCTCTAATGGTTACCAGACGCCTTTATCGAGTTTTAAATCCCAGAGACACATTGACCCCTGGGACGGAGGCTACCTTGGAGAAGGAAGCAGCAAGCTACCATTCAGAAGATGCGCCACCTCTCAGGACCCTGCCACAGCCTATAGGACTTACACATCTACCTACCTCCTATATCCCTCCTGCCTTTTGTGCTCCAGCCCTTTAGGAGCAAAATGCCACCCAGATATTTTTTTCCCCACTTCCCTTGCCTAGCCTGGCTCCCTTGTGAGAGTCTCTCCAACATAGACGGGAACAGATCAAACTTTTAAAAGAATTAAGATCTCTTGACTCTGAGCTCTGTTCATTAGCCTTAGGCATGGAGTCAATGAAAGCTGGCCCATGGTGGTCTAATACAAAGGCTAAGCCACTCCATCAGCCTGTTCTCGCCTTCCCAGTCACCCGCAGTCAGATAGATATGCCTTCAAAGGCTGAGGTCAAAGACTTAGAGGAGGATCAAGAGGAGGAAGCGGGGGAAATGGATCAAGGAGATCAGGACTCAGAGGATGAAGAGTTCACCCCTAGGCAGGAAGGAACCCAGAGTGTCTACAAAAAATTAAGCCTGCGTTTTCTTGAAAAACATAAAAAGACTTGTGCTTACAATGGCCCCACTGTGCCCTACACGTTGACTTTATTAGAAAGCCACAGCGCACAATGGCTTACTCCCAATGATTGGAAATTTTTAGACCGAGCTACCCTCAGTGCCGGAGATTTCCTGTTATGGAATGCAGATTTCAAGGAGCACTGTCAGGAAACTGCTCAAAAAAAATTAACTAAGGCCTCCTATAAATCCTGAACTTATGTTAAGCTAGTGGGCTATGAGCCATTTGACACTAAAACTAAATAGGCACGTTTCCCTGCTGGACTTTTGGCGCAGATTCAGATGGCTGGCTTACATGCTTGGAGATGCCTCCCTCAAACGGGCTCGGCTACCACTTCTTCGGCAAAAATTTGACAAGGACCCAACGACCCTTATAGAAACTTTGTTCCCCGGCTTAACCTAGCTGCAGATTGCTTGCTTGGACCAAGCGAATGCGAAAGAACTTTTGTAAAACATCTTGCCTTTGAAAACGCCAACCCGGCATGTCAGGATGTTCTTCGACCACATAAGGAAAAAGGGAAACTTTCTGACTTTATTAGACTCTGTGCAGGGGTGGGTGCAGCCCATGCCATGGGTCTCACCCTACGTGCCCCCTTTACCAAGGCCTTTCACAATCCTGGCTCATGTACTTGCTTTACTTGTAAACAACCTGGCCATTTTGCACGCAAGTGTCCGAAAGGCAAACAAAGCCTAGGAATATCGTCTCCTCAAACTGGGGCTAAATCGCCCCCAGCTACCCTTTGTTCTAGATGTGGTAAGTGTCATCACTGGGCCAGTAAGTGTAGATCTAAGACAAATGGTCTCAGACAGTCTATTTCTTCCTGCTTCTCAGGAAACTCCCTGCGGGGCCAGCCCCTGGCCACGACCTCCCCCAGGACAAAACCAGGGGCAATAAGGTTTGTTCCCTCCCAAACTCCAAACCTACCACAAAATTCTTCCCCACAATTGCCTCCCTCCAACTAGCCACCCCAGGCAGCGCAGGATTGGACCTCTGTGCTACCACCGATACAATATTAGACTCAATGCAAGGGCACCAGATAATACCCCCTAGAATTATGGGTCCCCCTTCATCTCATACGAGTGCCCTTATTCTTGGAAGAGCCTCTGCTACGTTAAATGGTGTTCAGGTCTTCCCTGGCATTAATGATAATGATTTCACTGGAGAAATAAAAATACTGGCAACAGCTATTAATGGAGTTCCGGCCATCCCAGCAGGAACAAGACTTGCACAATTAACATTCCTTCCCTTGGATTCAGGAGGCACTTCCACTGCCCAAACCTACAACGGGGGACAGCCTCCCTCGGCTCCTCTGATGTATATTGGGTTCAGCCCATTTCTCACAATAGACCCACCCTTACTTTCCTTATTGAAGGAAAGGAATTCCAAGGAATTCTAGATACTGGAGCTGATGCCACAATTATTTCTCACAAATACTGGCCATCAGGTTGGCCCATCACCCCATCCTTGAATGACCTAAAAGGGTTAAGAGTCAAAAAATTTCCATGTCAGTTCTAGGGCTTTTAGCTGGACTGATAAAGAGGGTAATAAGGTGACTGTCACTCTTTTCATTGTTCCTGACCTCCCTGTTAACCTATGGGGCCGAGATATTTTGAGTCAAATGGAAGTTATTCTTGCCAATCCCAATTCCATGGTGACTCATCAAATGCTTTGTATGAATTTTGTCCCTGGTACAGGCCTTGTGAGACTGAGACAAGGACTGGTGGGGACTATAAAACCCATAAAAAAAACAAATACATATGGACTTGGGTATTCTGATTTTTAGTGTCGGTTCCTGACCCTCCTGTACCCCATGCAGCTAAAATTATTTTGGAGACTCAGACTCTTGTGTGGGTGGATCAGTGGCCCCTTACCCCCCAGAAAAATTGGAGGCTGCCTCCATGTTAGTGCAGGAACAGCTGTCAGCCGGCCATGTAGAGCCCTCAACCTCACCATGGAATACTCCTATTGTTATCAAGAAAAAATCAGGCAAGTGGCGTCTTTTACAATATTTGTGTGCCATTAATAAAGTTATGTGCCTGATGGGAGCACTACTGCCTGGAATTTCCACACCAGTGGCTATTCCCAAAAACTATTGTAAAATGGTTATTGACTTAAAAGTTTGCTTTTTTACCATTCCTTTACATCCCGAGGATAGACCCTATTTTGCCTTTAGTCTCCCTTGCATTAATTTCCACGGCCCTATGCAGAGATTTCAATGGAAGGTTCTTCCCCAAGGTATGGCCAACAGCTCTAGTCTTTTCTAAAAATAAGCTGTTCAAGCAGTAGACCCTGTGAGAGTGTGATGACCACAATTTTATGTTTTACATAATATGGATGATTCTTTAATTGCTGCACCTAATTACCATGACCTTAATAATTGTTACTTGGACCTTTAGAAAACACTCACTACCTTGAGACTACAGATAGCTCCTGATAAGGTTTAAACACAGGACCCTGATACCTATTTGGGCCTTAAACTTCAAGATAATCAGATCCAAATTCCTAAAATACAACTACGTGTGGACCATCTTCACACCCTTAATGATTCTCAAAAATTACTGGGAGATATTCAATGGCTAAGAACATATTTAAAATTACCCACTTGTGTACTTTTGCCCCTTAATGATATTTTGAGAGGTGATTCCTACCCCTCTTCCCCTCAAAAGCTTACTCCCGAGGCATGACAGGTATTAAACCAAGTCACAGAAGCCATTGCCAAACAGTTTGTTACACAAATTTCTTATAATCTTCCTCTGGTTCTGGTTCTTTTACACACTCCTCATATACCCTCAGAAAAATTTTGACAGGATATCCATATTTTAAAAATAAAGGCTTCCCCTTGCTTTGGATCGATTTATCCACCACATCCTCCAAGTTTATTACCGTTTATCTTGCTCAGGTAGCTTCTATTATTATTAAAGGTCATTTGCTTTCTCGACAACATTTTGGCAAAGACCCTGATAATATTTTAATTCCATATACTAATCACCAAACCCAATTTTTACTACAGAGAGGGCATGAATGGGGTATTGCCCAATCAGGCCATTTGGGAACAATTGATAACCATGTCCCCAATGACACCCTTTTACATTTTGTCCAGATACATCCATTCATTTTTCCCAAAATTACTCAAAAGGCTCCCAGTCCTCAAGCCCTTACTGTCTTTACAGAGGATTCCAGTAATGGCTGTGCGGTCTTTGTTGTAAATAACCAGCCTACCACCTTTGATACTGTCTATCATTAAGCACAGTTTGTGGAATTGTTTGCCATAACACAAGTTTTTATAACATTTTGTGATAATCCTGTTAATATTCATACAGACAGTGCCTACATTGCTCATTCTGTGCCCCTGCTGGAGATTTCACCCGCCATTAAAGCTTCTTCCAATGCGGCCTTTCTGTTTCACCAGCTTCAGCAGCTAATTCAGGCCAAACAACACCCATTTTTCTTAGGACACATCAGGGCACACTCTGATCTTTCCGGTCCTCTAACACAGGTAATGCTTAAGCTGATGCAGCAACTCCTACCATCTTTCCAATTTTTGGTGGCTCCATTCAAAAGGCCATGGAGCTAAACAATCTTCACCAACTAAATTCCCAGAGCCTTTGATTACTTTGTAAAATTACCAGGCAACAGGCACGAGAAATAGTAAAAGAATGCCCTGCTTGTGCTCTCTCTCTCCCGATTCAACACTTGGGAGTTAACCCCTGAGGATTACTGCCAAATCAGGTTTGGCAAATGGATGTTACTCATTTTCCTGAATTTGGATAAACCAAATATATACATGTTTCTATCGATACCTTCAGCAGCTTTATTTTTGCATCACCACATTCTGGAGAGGCTACCAAAGATGTCCTTTCTCATCTTGTTTCAGCCTTTTCCATAATGGGTAAACCAATACATATTAAAACAGATAATTGTCCTCCATATACCAGTGCCAATTTTAAACAGTTTTGTGCTACCTTGCAATTTTGTCATACTACTGGAATTCAATACAAACCTCAGGGCCGAGGCATTGTGGAACATTCCACCTTACCTTAAAGACTTGGCTATCCCGCCTTAAGGCTTCCGCCCTTGTATTTACCACTCACAGGCATTGCCTTAACCATGCATTATTTGCCCTTTTTTTTTCTTACCCTAGACAGTGAAGGCCTTTCGGCTGCAGACAGACACTGGCATCCCTTTTCCAATTCTGATCACCCACCTGTTATGTGGCGAAATCCCCTTACAAATAAATGGAAACGCCCAGATCCTGTCCTCATCTGGGAACGAGGCTCAGCTTGTGTTTTGGACCAAGAGTTAGCAGCCCCAAGATGGTTAACAGAACACCTGGTTAAACAGGTTAATGACTTACCTCAAACCGGGGACGGAGGCCCTCCCCATGAGTACAATTTTTCCTCTTTTTCGGATCCATCCAACAATCTGTGTGAGGATCCTGCTTAAGGAACTTATGCTGAACAGGTTTGTGCACGGAGGCCTTGGCCCTCCACCTTCCAACATCATGGAGTACCTTTATGCCCCCCCCGCCCCTGTGAATGCAAGGGAGGATCTTGGACTCAGGCTTCCACTAGTTGGACCCAGACTGCTGACTGCATGACTAAGGTGGCTTACCTCCGTGCCGAGGTTGACCATAAACTCAGAGGAGTTCATCAGCCTAAATGGGTATGTGTTAACAAGCCAAAGATTATTCCCCCTAGTACAAGTAAAGCTCTCCAAAATTGTTCTGCAACCCGTACGCATACCCAGGCGATGCATGTCTCTTGTTATGTGTCGGCCTCAATTTGTGTTAACAAGCAGGGAAAATGATTTTTTGAAGCCTCCCTAATTAAAACTCATGAAGCAGGGGGGGCCACTATTCATTATACCCCCGTTCTCTTTGACCGGGGAGGAGAAGGCAAATACACCAAGCTACAGTCAGCTGGGTGCCAAGGCACTGTCGGAAAACCTTCCGACTGGCCCATTAAGGCCCCTACAGGGGTCTCTGATGGTAGAGGACCCACTTATTCTGTCAAGCATCCTCAGATAATCAAACTTTTGAAACCCCAAATCCCTGAGCTCACATATCATCCCTTAATGTAGCCGAAATCCCAGTTCCCAGGTTTAGATACCAATACATTAGATATTTTGCAAACTACCTTCTCCTTCCTTAGTAATTCCAACCCCACCCTTGCTGGTAATTGCTGGCTCTGCATGACAACAGGGGCAAGCATTCCTATGGCAGTTCCTATTAATTCTACTATGGACAATGATAATACATGCCAACCCGGATTTCCCTTTAAAAAATAGCCTATAGGCACTTTTACATTATGTCTTTTAGGTGCGATGCAGAATAATACCTATGATATGGATTTTGGAATTACTTCCTTTGGAAATTGCTCAACAGTACAAAATTATTCCTCACCCATCCCATCTCTTTGTCCCCCCAATGGCACAGTTGTTATGTGTGGAGGAAATGTGGCCTTCCCCAGGCTTCCAGCGAATTGGACCAGTGACTGTGTTCTTGCCTTATTACTCCCTGATATAACTATTGTCCCAGGAGACGAACCTCTAGCCTAGACACCTTAGTCAAAAGACAGAGGCGGGTGATACAGGCCTTACCACTTATTGCCAGCCTTGGAATAACAGCTGCTGTGGGCACAGGTACACTGGCTTTGGCACGGCTATACACCCTTACCATCGCATGTCTCAACAACTTAAAATGATGTACAAACTCTATCAGAAACCATTAAAGATTTGTAGGACCAAATAGACTTCCTGGCAAAAGTGTTCCTTCAAAACAGACGAGGCTTAGATTTGCTGACTGTTAACCAGGGAGATATTTGATTGGCCTTAGGGGAACGATGCTGCTTTTATGCCAATAAATCAGTCATAGTATGCACTAAATTTAAGCAGCTTCAAGAAGATCTAGAAAAGAGATGAAGAGAACTATTTGAAAATCCCCTCTGGACTAAGCTTAATGGATTTCTACCCTACCTTCTTCCCATATTAGGCCCTTTGTTGGGTTTACGTTTAATGGTGACCATAGGACCCTGCATTATAAACAGTGTGGTACAATTTATTAAAGAACACATTAATATTATGGCCTCCAAGCCCATACAGATCCACTATCATCATCTGGAGATGGAAGACCACGCTGTCAACTTTTAAAAGGATGTTCTACCCTTCTCACAGGCTTATTTCTTAAGTTTACATCCCCACAGATCTCTCTTTCTTACATAAAACTATAAGTAAAAGCTCTGACAAACCATCTTCTGCCCTTGCCATAAGGGTTCGTCTCCATGGGCCCTTCGGCTTGGGGGAAGACGAACCCATGGAGTGAGGACGTTAGGCCATAATATCGGAGGGTGCAGGAAGGACTGCAAAAGGATGGATCCACGGATCCCCAAACACAAGACCTCTGAGTGACACGCTCTGGTGCATGGCGGTTGGCATGCTTCCCCTTCAAGGCCATCTCCTCCAAAAACATGCCAAGGCCACCACGAAATCTGCTAGTAAAGATGCTTGCTCGGATCAGGAGATATTCTAAGGCCTCCTAGACAAACAGAACTTCTAACCCCCCCTAAAAACATGGCCGGTAAGGTAGGTCAAATATTTTATATAAGAAAGGGGGAGATGTCAGTGCCTAGAAGGAAGTTCTCCTTCAAAGAATAGCCTGACACTTACAAGAAACAGCCCCCTGGGAGACATCCTGCCTGGGAGATATCCCACAACCATCTATCTCCCTGAGACATCCTGTCGCCATCTGTCTTGCTGAAATATCTTGAGGTTATCTAACCCTGTGAAGACATCCAGCAACTGCCGATAAGAGAGTTTTCCCATCGGCAGCATATAAACACCCTGTGAGAACAATAAAAGTTTGCAGCTTGATCAGAACTCCTGTCTGGCTGTCATCTCTCCTGTCTCTTGTCCCTTCATTCCTCCCCAACTATGTTCGATGCCCACGTTGATGTGTCCTGCCGGCCGGGACCCCTGGCACTAACCCATATCCTACTAGACTATGACTACTAATACTAATATGATGGAGGAAAATAACCCAAATAGAATAGAAATACAAGCAGTTCAGAGGAGGCATGGTGTATAGTTGGAGTTGCCTTTTGCATGATATAGGGTAGGTGTTATAAATCTAGCTAATTTTTAATTGAAATAATTCTCCATGTGTTTTTAAAGTTAAAAAATATGTGAATACCTGGGTCCCTTTCTCTGTAGCCTATTCACCACATGTATTTTATATGCACATATAGAATCCTACATGGTATCACACGTATATTCTTGTGAGGTGGCTGACTTAGCAGATTCAAATTGTGAGAAGAGATCACTTCTCCTAAACGCTGTTGGAACTGAAAATTCAACGTATGGGGGAGCCTCCTAGTAGAAAACATTATACATAAATCCATGTTAAGTAAAATAAATATTTTTGCATCAGTGGATGATATATATTTCATGAAGAATTTCGATTGGCATATACATTGCTACGTTTTATTGTCTGTGTTTGTGTTTTGTGTGTGTGTATATATATATATATATATATACTCTCCAAATTTTTCAAAATATAAAATATAGGTGTCCTATATACACTACCTAAATTCATTCATGTTCATGTATGTGGATTCATAATCAACTTTTCACAAGATTATTCTCAGAAATATACATCCACCTGAAATACATATTTGTTTTCTAGTACTGAAAAGTAACTTCAGTGAATGGTGCATAAAATCTTAATATTTCTACAGTAGCTGACCCAGTATAACATCAATGCAAATAGATTCCTATGGGACATGATGTGTATTTTGAAGTTCATTTTATTTAACACTGGTACATTACTATTTCTTCAGTTTATGCACACCATAGGAAATATATTTCATCCACAGGTTCACAAATTAATAGGCATTTGTTTCACTTTCAATCATTTCCTGCTTCAGAACACATGTATTCCTCCAGGTTTCTTGACTGTTCTTCTCATGAGACTTCTTTCCAAACACATTATTTTCGATTTCCATAAAAATTTGAAGCAAAACTCCCACACTCTTCATGATAAACCATAACCCTAAAATTACCATTAGATGTTTAACTGGTTGGAATGAATGATTGTATATCAATATAAGATTTCCTGTATATTTTCAGATAACAATTCAATCCATTATTTAAAGTTGGAACCAGTTATATAATTTATGTTGAGTGTCTATATGGAAGAAGCTGAAGGCCATTTTAGAGGGTTTTGGTTTTAATTGTGGTCATTTGTTGGTGGTTGGAAGAGATGACTGGGTCCACCTGGGCTTGAACACTGGTGTGATTCCCCATAAGACTGAGTTCTGGAACCGAACTCAGAGAAGTATTGCCATGAAGTCATGTTGGGATTTTAGGAGGCCACGTATGAGAGTCACCCTAGGAAACTGAGTTCTAGGCCCAGGATGGCTTCCCACATCGCCATGGGAATCTCATCCAGGATATTACATGATTTTATTTTTAAAGAGTTGGCAGCCATAATTAAGAGACAAAACACACATGGATCTCACATTGTAGACCTCAATGGGCCTGGCTTCATGTGACCTTTTGCCCCCTCTTTGGGAAGCCTTGCCTGTGAGAGTTCTCCAGAGGTTTCATTCAAATGAGCTTCCTCAAAATTTTATGGTTCCTGGATGAATGGGAAACTCACAGTGGCTCCAAATTCATCCTTGAAAAATGGCGAGATAAATACCATGAAATTTTGGACATTCCCTTGACCAGGTGGCACTGGAAAACATTTCCATGTCCTATTGCTGATCAGGAGTATACCAGACAGTGCCTTGATTGACTGGGTTTCATGAAAATGCTGTAGAACAGAGATGCCAGTAATTTGGAGCCTTCTGAGTAGTGAGCCTAGAGTAGTGGTTAGCAAGTGTGTGATAATACATCTGTGCTGTGGCCATGGAGATCTGCCATTGGCTTCCAAATGTCCTGTGACTGACATGGTGCAGCCAGCAGACAATTATATAAAAAGGCATCTTGGTATATGGAGACGTTTCTGGGCAATGTTCAGAATCAGGTTGCTATGGACAAGGGCGCAAGCTATGTGGGATAGAAGCCTGGTTGGTGCGTTCTCCAGCAGACACTAACCAACCACATGTGACAGAATGCCGTGCAGCACTGCGACCCATTTGAACTCCTTGTATTTTGTGAAGCCAATACCAAACTCCCATTGTAGCAGCAAGAAAGACCATTAAAAGTGGAGTATGACCAAAGGGCTTCACAGTCCACACGGGGAGAGGCTTAGCCCCAATCGCCATTGTTTACCTACAAAAAGAGAATTCATCACTGCTGCACCATGTTCATTGGAAAATAAGAACACATGTCCTTCAGGTCACATAGATGCATATCTAGCTTTGATGGTCTCACTACAAAGGAAGCTAAAGCTACTGACAACAACATATATTTCAAGTGCCCAGCCTCAGAGGCAGTTTCTCAAAATGTCTTTAGGCCAGGAAACCTCTATATTCATAGACACAGGGTACAACTTTTTGTACCCCCAATACTAATTTATACGTCTTCAAAATATTGCTCCCAGAAATGGTTACGAGAAATACTCATGTCACCTGATCTACATATACATTGTATCACAGTAATATTCTGAACACAAAATGCAAAGGTCACACTTATGATTGTACCAAAACCTAAATGGAAAGTGAACCTGCATTACTAAAATCATCCATGTCCACTTGCCTAATGCTCTCAAATGTCAATCCTATTGATGACTACATATTTCTTTTTTCCTAAGATTATATAATTAAAGTCAACCCTGTTGAATGTGTAATCCTATCACTAACTTTATGCTTTGCCTGATTTCATAATGTCTCTATTGATATCTGCTTTCCTACATGTTTTCTCCAGTTCATCATTGTGACTGACTCTTCACATGTGCTGACATTTACATTCACTCTCTATATGAAACCCTATTGCTAAAGGACTTTTTTTCCAAATCCAATATTCACTCTTCTTCCTAAACCTACCAACTATATTCCTAATCTTACTGACTATCCCGTTTTGAATGGATGTTCTTTTCTACATTCAATCATCCAAGTAAATGTCAGGTGAGCGTCAGAGGAAGAGACCACCCAGAATCTATCTCATGCAACAGCAAAGGGTTTATTGGGGGTCCAGCGTGCTGGTGCTCATACCTCACTTGAATAGAGCAGAGAGCGCTGAGAACAGCTTAAGCAGAGCTTATATACTTTCCTTGAAGAGGGCAGGGAGGGAATTTTATTAATGGATCAGGGCGAGTGGGCAGTTTGCACACAACCGGGTGAGGGAGTGCATTCTGTAGTTTGGCCGTTGGGGACAGCACATTCTGGGAACAAGATTAGCAAACATTTCTCAAGATTTCAACAGTGTTTTGTTAAGCGTACAGAAAAACAGGAAGTGACAAGTGCCTATTTTATTAACCTTTCATTCCCCACTTCTTCTTCTGGCTACTTTTAGTCATAAAAGTGATCATTGGGGGGTGTCACATTTTATGTCTGCTAGTGGGGTATTAAAATAAGTTCAACTTGTCCAATTTGAGATTGGAGAAAAGAAATTACACGGTTGAGCAAACAGAGTTTATAGGTAGCAATAATATGAGGAATACACAATTTGAAAGGGTTACCAGTCTTTTCCAGTTTCCAGCCAGAGTCTCAACAGGCCGCAGGCTTGAGATGAGAGGTATGGATCCAGGAAATGATTCTGTCTACCTTTACCGCTGTAGGTGTTATAAGTAGCACCTGGTATGGTCCTTTCAAGCGGGGTTCCAGGGATGACACCTGATGTCGTCTTACATAGAAGAAGTATCTTACTTGATGTTGATTTGGAGTCCTCTCGTCCCCAGGTTGTTAGGCAGTGGCCATCTGTTTTCACAGGTATCGTGAGTTCTTTCAAGAGCTTTAAGTCTGTCAAGCAAGGGGGTGTGAAAGGGATCGTTAGGTCTTAGAGTTGGAGTTAGGTCCCCTCCTGGAGGAGGAGCACCATAGAAAATTTCTTAGGGGGTGAGGTTACACAAAGAAACAGAGGGAGTATTTCTTGCATGAAACAGTTCATAAGGCAGTAGCATAGTCCAATATTTTATGCCGGTCACTAAGCTTAATTTCGTTATGGTCTCTTTAATGGTTCTATTCATTCATTCTGCCTGTCCTGAACTCGGGGGTCTATAAGCACAATGTAACTTTCAATAAATCCCCAAGGTCCTGGCTAACCCCTGACTTATGTGGGTTATGAACGCGGGTCCATTATCACACCCTATTACTTTAGGCAGGCCGTATCTTGGAAAAATATCTCCCAGGATCTTCTTCACCACAGTTTGCACTGTTTCTTTTTTTCTTTTTTTCCTTTTCTTTTTTTTTTTTTGGTCGGAAAGGCTTCAATCCATCTGAAAATGTATCTACAAAGACTAGGAGATTTTTAAGTCCATAACTTGCTGGCTTTATTTCAGTAAAGTACACTTCCCAGAATTGTCCTTGTCTGGTTCCTCATAGGTGCTTTCCTGCAGGAAGCTTGGAAGGATAAGAATTAACCAATTGATGGACCTGACAGGCTTTTGTTAACCATTCAGTTATTTCCTTTAACTGTGAGTCAGTTAGTGGAAAACTCTGTTCTTGATCCTTCATGAATGAATGTAGTTTCTTTGAACTAAGGTGAGTGATTTGGTGTACATTATCTACTGACATAGTTAGAGCTGTGAATATAGGAGTTTTTACTGAAGGATTTAGAAATTCCACTTGGGGGCCTTCAGGGTTAAAAGTTATTTTGGCCTGGAGCTTGCTGAGCAGAACTCTGCCCATCAATGGGGCCCGGCATTCTGGAATTACTAGGAAGAAGTGATGGATTTTTCCTTTCCCCTGGTCCCAGGTCCTCTTAGTTGTCCAAGCCCGATATTTACTGCAATTAGCCCCTTGAATTAGAGACCTTTTATTTGATAGAGGGCAAAATGGGGCCTTAATGGCTGAGTATATTGCCCCTGTATCCACTTCAATGTTTACTGGGGTGCCCTCCACTTCAAAAGTTAACCTGAGCTCGGGGAGGTGATCTGATCCCCAACTTTCTTAGTCATCCTCCAGAGTCAGAATGGCTGGCTGGCGTGGCTGTCTCTTTCTAGGGCTCTCTTTGGCCCAGTGTCCTTTTTCTTTACAGTAGGCACATTGATCTGAGGCCAGGGGTGGCCTCTAGTTTGGGCCCAGGTATCCCTTCCTGTCTCCATGTTTCGTATTTCTGGCCTATTTGTTGTTGTGACCAGGACCTTAGTCAATTCCTTAGTCTGTCTTTTGTTTCTTTTATCCTCCCTTTGCTTCCTTATCTTCTTCAGTTTCTCTCGTATAGTATACCTTTTTGACTTCGCTGACTAAATCTCTCAAAGTCATATCTTGTAATCCATCTAAGTGTTTTAAATTTATTTAAATATCCAGGGCAGCTTGCCCAATAAAGGCCATCATGACAGATGCCTTTTGAGCCTCTGCCTGAGTATCAAAAGGAGTATATCTCCTATATGCCTCCATAATTCTCCCTAGAAACATAGAGGGAGATACGTCAGGCCCTTGAATAAACTCTATTACCTTGGCCAAATTAGTTGGTCGCCTAGCAGCCACTAAGATACCCGCTATTAGAGCCCGGAGATAAGTGAACAGATGCTCCCTACCTTCAAAGGTATTGGGGTCCCTGTTTCGTCGATTCTAGGGAAAGCCGGGTTGAATATGTTGGGAAGTTGTGTCAGTCACCCACCTGGTCTGAGGATATTATTTTCTAGCTTCCAGGAGGATTCTCTTTTGTTCCTCTGTCATGAAGAGAGTCCCTAGGTGTTGTTGGCAGTTATTCCAAGTAGGCTGGTGTGAAAACATCTATGAATCAACCACACCTGAGAGAAGAGTGGGGTCCTCGGTAAAAGGGGGATTGTTATTTTTCCAGTTATATAGGTCTGAAGAGGAGAAAGGCCAATACTGGTAGGCTTGCATTTTTTTCCCCATGACCATCATCAATCATTGGCACATAGGGACGGAGGGGGAGCATCACGGGAGTTCAAGGGTTTTCAATCATTCATTGCCGGTGAGTTCCTTTAGCCGGGCCAGTTTCCTCCAGGGGAGGAGGGGCTGTGTGTGCCACGGGGGAGTTTTCTGGAGGGTGCTGGGCTGGCTTAGCTTCCTCCAATGGCGGAGAGGCTGAGTCAGCAGCAGGGGAATCACTTAGAGGGTGTTGGGGGTTGGGAGACCAGGGCAAGGGATAAGGAGAGGGATGAGAGTCCAGTAGAGTTAAATCTTGTGACTTAGGCAGAAAAGAGGGTGGAGGAGGAGGAGGAGCAGAGGGTTTGAGAGATCGTGGGGGAAAGATTAGGAGCGGGGGCAGGGGCAAAGAAAGGCTTCACCCATGGAGGAGATTTGCAGAGGTAATGCCGGGTTAAGATATATGGCTTTTGATCTGGATGGCTATGTGGCCCTTCCTGAAAGACAATATCTCTGACTTTTTAAATTCGTGAGAAGTAGAAAAATCCTTCTAAGGGCCATCCGAATCCAAAGGTGGGCCACTCTGAGGCACAGAGAGTCTGCCAGGTCCAGCGGTTTACTGAAAAAGAAAGATTCTGAGCCCTTAAGCGGAATTTGGTCCAGTGATCAAGGGTCAGGGACAGAGGCATTGAAGTGCTCTTTCCCATAATGAAAAATGCACAAACAGTAAAAGCAACGACACATGACACAGACAAGACAAGACAATAAAGACAGGCAATGGACGTCCAACACTGAGACGAGGACTGAGTAGCCGGCAATACCTGATGGGCTGGCAATACCGAATATGAAACAAAATATCACTGAGTTAAGGAGACTATTGTTCCTCGATTTTCAGAGTCCTCTGGGGTGTCCCTCATGGTGGTTGCCTGTGGCTCTGTGACACATCTGTCAGCCACCGTGAGAGAGAGCTCACGCTCTTTATTGACAGTCATTTTGCCAAGACCTAACCTGAAACCTGACACCAGAAAGAGGCGCCTTACGAATCCCGAGAGGAGCCTGTTGGGGTCTCTCATCCGCTGCTCCCAGAACTCGGTGTAACCTCCATATGTAAAGGTCGGACGAGTGTCAGGCAAAGAGACCTCCAAGAGACTGTCTCATGCAAAAGCAAAGGGTTTATTGGGGGTCCAGCATGCTGGGGCTCAGAGCTCACTTAAATATAGCAGAGAGTACTGAGAACAGCTTAAACAGGGCTTATATACTTTCCTTGGGGAGGGCAGGTAGGGAAGTTAAGTATACAGAAAAACATGAAGAGACAACTACCTATTTTACTAACTTTTCACTAACGACTATACTTTGCCAGATTTCCTAATGTCTCTATTGATATCTATTTTCCTACATACTTTTCCCAGTTCATCTTTGTGACTGACTCTTCACATGTGCTGACATTTACATTTACTCTATACCCGAAAAGCTATAGCTAAAGAACTTTTGGTGCAAATTCTATACTCACTATCCTTTCTAAACTACCGACTATCTTCTTAATCTTACCGACTATCACTTTTTGACTGGATGTTATCTTTGACAATCAATCATCCAAGGCACAAGGTCCAATGCAATTGTATATCGATGTACCTGAGACATCTGTGCAGAAAATATATCAAAGCTAAGTATCACAATCAAGGTCCTAATACACTTCTGGGTTTTAAATCTTACCTAGATTTCTGTTTTCATACTTATATTTTACCTATATATTCTTGTAATTATCGCAGGTTATCAATACCATTTTTCATTCAGCTGAATGATTCCTAACCCAAATCAAACCTGTTATTAACCCTAACCATTCACTGTTGCCTCAATCTAACTTTACAGAAGAGCAGGGACAGAGATGGTCTTACAATACAAAAATGTAGGATTCATTCCAACTACTGAGAAACTCAAAGGTCCATGCAAAAATGATCCCTGCAGAAGTTGTAGGCAGCTATGTAGGAACTGAGAGAGCAAAAGTCATCTTCCATTGTAAAAAACCTGGTCAGGATGAAGGAATGTGTCTGAATCAGCCTCTGTCTTCTTAATTTAGAGAAGAAGGACCAAACCAGGCCTGTGTTGAGAGCTGTTCCCGGGTGCCTATGGTTGATATACCATTCTAAGTTGTGAAAGTGTCACAGGAAGTAGGGGCAGCCTCAATTTCAAGGGACCCTTTGAAACAACTGTTAGGACAACGTGGTTGCCAAGGCAGTGACCTTATTCAATTCCTGAAGGAAGTGACCTCACCTAACATCCTTAGAGACAGAACTCTCTGAACTTGGGATCCAGGAAGCCAGTCACCCAAATCCACTCCCAGTCCCACTCCCAGGGGTCTCAATTTCTTGGATTTACCAAGGACAGATTTAGTCTTTCTTGGTACATACTGATGTGAGGATGGCCAAATGCCAGAAAGCTCTGAAAAGTCGCCTTTTTTTTTTTTTTTTTTTAGGTATTGGATCACCGCTGGCTCCTCAGTACTTCACAATGTTGACCAAAGAGACCAGATCTGAGACAGGACAGGCCATTTTGGGGGAAGAAAATATGGCCCACAATCAGAGAAACTCTGGATAGTCACAGACCTACTTTGGGGAAGGAGGTGCCTTTGTGGGTGTGGGTGTGAGTTTGTGAATTTGTCTCATGTTCTCAGAATAGGTAGGAAAGTCGGTATGTTTGGTTTGGTGTAGACTGTTTCGAGTAAGTCGTTTGACAAGGCGAGTGTTTCTATGTCTGTGTATCCCACGGTGTCCATGGTTGTAGACATTAGAAAAGAGAATGCATCAATTGATATGTCCTGTCTAGTTGAAAGCTTCCCAGCATTCATCCTGCCCAATTTATGAATGGATTTCAGCTTGCCTTATCGATGGGCAACACTTGCTATCTTTCAAAGTTTCTGCTTTCTTCCTGAATTCTGGCCACTCTCCAGAATAGGCTCATGGTTTTGTGTCCAATATATGTACCACTTCCAAGCCCTGTGACATCGTCATGTACTGGATAGCTGAAGGGAATGGCGAGCATCTCAGAAAACTCTGATACCAGTGTGATCAGGATAGTCTCAGTGGAGAAAACCTTTGGGCCTTTTAATTATCAATTGTTCTGCTGCCCTCAATGTCTGAAAGGTCTTTGCCTCAGGCCACCCCTTTTTGATGCCTGAAAAAAAAACTGTTTTCACATGGAAATGAATGGGCATCACCTGAAGCTTTTTGCTTAATTCCATTGGAAAGGATGTGTCTGAATCAGCCTTTTGGCCCTGTGTGAGGCTTAGGCTTAGATTCTCAGCACCTGATGGATCTAAAGAAAGATTCCATGTGTGCATCCAAAACCAAAATAGCCAAAAGAGCAGTCATTCTGTATGAAGTCTCTCCCCTTCCTTTGTGAGGTTCCAGACCTACGTCAAGTTAGAATAGGAATGCTTTGGGTCAAATAATTTCTTCAAAGCCCTGCAGAGGCTAGCCCATAGGTGCTTGGGTTTCCTCATGTCTCCAATTCAGACAAAGAATCTAAACCCCACAGTAGTCCTCAAATTGGAGAAGCAGAGAAGTATTAACAGCAGGCCTATGTGATCACACCAGGTTCACAGGAAGGGTGTCCAAGCCACCCTGATTTTAGGCAAATTAGAGGCAAGGGAGATTATTTTGGAGACTGTCTTGGTCTGCGCCCCTCATCGAAACATCCAACCAGAGGTTATGAAGAGTGTTTATATGAAATATCATGAGGACCATGTGGGAGTGTGTTGGTTTTAATTGTGGTCATTTGTGTGGTGGTTGGAAGAGATGACTGGGTCCACCTTGACATGATCTCTGGTGTGATTCCCCTAAGAGACTGAGTTCTGGAACTGACCTCAGAGAAGTATTGCCATGAATTGTGTTGGGATGTTAAGAGACTACGCATGAGAGTCGCCCTTGGACACTGAGATGTATGCCCAGGTTGTATTTCCACAAAGCACTGGGAATCACAGCCAAGATATCACATGATTTTATTCTGAAAGACTTGGCAGCCATAATTGAGAGTCAAAACACACATGGACCTTACATTGTAGACATCAATGGGCCTGGATTCACGTGACCATTTAGCCACTCTTTGGGAAGCCTTGCCTGTGAGAATTCTTCATTGTCTTTTATTGACATGAGCTTCCTCAAAATTTATTGGTTCTGGATTGATTTGAAACGCACAGTGCATCCAACTTCATCTTTCAAAAATGGCTAGATAAATACCAAGAAATTTTTGAAATTCCCATGACCAGGTGGCACTGGAGAACCTTTGGATGTCCTGTTGCTGATCATGAGTATACCAGACAGTGCCTTGATTGACTGGGTTTCATGAACATGGTGTAGAACAGAGATGCCAATAAATTGGAGGCTGCTGAGTACTGGGCCTAGAGCAGTAGTGGGCAGGTGTGTGATAAAACATTTGTGGTGGGGCCATGTGGATCTGCCATTAGCTTCCAAGTGTCTTGTGACTGAAATGGTGCAGCAAGCAGTCCCTTCTATGTAAAGGCATCTTGTAATATTTAGAAGTCTCAGGGCAAGTTTCAGAATCAAGTTGCTATGGTCAATGGGGCAAGCTATGTGGGATAGAAGCATGGTTCGTGCATTGTCCTAGAGAAACTGAACCACCACACGTGACAGAACTCCCTCCAGCACTGTGTCCCAGTTGACCTCTTTGTATTTTGTGAAGCAAATACCAAACTCCCAGTGAAGCCGCAAGAAACACCATGAAAATTTTAGGATCACAAAATGGCTTCACAGTCCACACGGGGAGACACTTAGACCCAGTGGCCACAGTTTAGCTACAAATAGCAAATTCAGCACTGCTGCTAATGTTCAGTGGAAAATAAGAAACAATGTCCTCCAGATCACATAGATGCAGACCCACCTTTATTGGTCTCACTAGAAACGAAGCTAAAGCACTTGACAACAACATATGTTTCAAGTGCCCAACCTCAGAGGCAGTTCCACAAGAAGTCTTTAGGCCAGAAGAGCTCCAGTGTGTGGAGTGTTTACCCTGTCCCTTACTTTTGGAAACTCCTTAGCATATTCCATTCCAGATATGTATTCACAGATTTTCTAACTCTTCTCCTCTAATTTTGTCTTACTTGGGGAGTAGGTAATGTCAAGCCATTGTTCTGGGTGACAGTGGGAACAATTTTTTGTAGCACATATTTGCATACGCATTGGATTCATTTTACAATTTTCCAGTCAAAATGGTGAATCCCTCACACTAACCCCTACGCTACTAAACTCTGACTACTAATCATAATATGATGGAGAATAATAACCCAAACAGAATTGAAATACAAGCAGTTCAGAGGAGGCATCGTGTATAGTTGGACTTGCCTTTTGCATTATATAGGGTAGGAGTTATGAATCTAGTCAATTATTTGGTTGAAAGAATTCTCCATGTTTTTTTAAAGTTAACAAATATGTGAATTCCTGTCTCCCTTTCTCTGTAGCCTGTTTAGCACATGTAATTTTATATGCACATATAGAATCATACCTGGTATCACACGTATATTTTTGGTGAGGTGGCTGACTTGGCATATAGAAATTGTGAGAAGATATCACTCCTTCTAAAAGCTGTTGGAACTGAGAAGATATCACTCCTTCTAAAAGCTGTTGGAACTGAGAATTCAACCTATGGGTGATCCTCCTATTTGAATAGCATTATACATAAATCCATGTTCAGTAAAATGAATATTTTTGAATCTGTGGATGATATGTATTTCATGATGAATTTCGATTGGCATATATAATGCTACTTTTTAATGTCTCTCTGTGTGTGTATGTGTGTATATATATATATATATATATATATATATATATATATATATATATCCTCCAGATTTTTCAAAATATGAAATATATGTGTCTTATTATGCACTCCCAAATTTCATTCATATTCATGAATGTGGATTTATAATCTACTTTTCAAAAGATTATTCTCAGAAATATTCATCCACCCGAAATACATTTTGGTTTACTAGTACTGAAAACTATCTTCAGTAAATGGTGCATAGAAATCCTAATATTTTGACATTGCAAGATGGCCATGAATAGAGTGCATCACACCCTTTGTACTGCGCCACTTCACATGTGAATAAGGAGTTAGAATGACGAAAAAGTATCTTGTTAGGATCTTACAGAAAAATGGGTGTGCCTGGAACCTAGAAGAATGATTTCCACCACCAAGGTCCTGTAATTGAGTCTCAAACAAGAGCCAACTATGCGACCAAAGATCTGTAATGACTGATCCGTGCGGCCCGTGCCATGGCTACAGACGGCGGGCCTCCACCGAGAAGCGACCAGCATGCAGGGAGAAACGTTGCTGCAAATTCTGTGGAATCCGGCTGGCTCACCCGCCACTGAGCCCGGGGCTGAGCTCGGGATTTCAGATGGGGAAGAAAGCGCTACAGTTCTATCCCCCACAACCGAAACTCCATCGAGGAAACCAACGGCCACCATCTTGGAGAGCTGAAGTATCCACCGCCACTCTCCGACAGATTGCAACAACAAAACAGGTGTGTGTTACTCAGCTTATCTCCCATACAGCAGGTAATTTGCAAAAATTCTCTCTTAGGCTTTCCGGGGGAGGGATTACCAGAGAAAGCCTTCACAAAGACAGGGGGAAAACTAGTGGCACCTGACCTTCAACTTCCCCTCCCATCACCGGTGAAAACGAAACTTGTCTAGCCAGCGCAATGGGTGGGGCAAGCGGAAAAATTCAAAACAATAGAGTGCCAGGGTTCCCAATAGACACCCTCCACACCCAAGAAACGGCAGGCAAAGAGTACAGTTTGATCTGCCAAGAGGCATCACTCAGGGAAAATATGGTGTAGCAGGGGAAATCAGGACTCGCAGAGGAAACCAGGGGACTAGAGGACAGACCCGCTTGACTAGGCGGCTGGAGAACGCCTGCCCACCAGCAACCAATCACCCGCTGGCTGCCTGCACAATTGGGCAGCTAGAGATCACCCGTCCGCCAGTGACAGCCCATTCACTGATTGCACGACTGGATGGCTGGAGACCGCCCGCCCGCCAGCGACCAGGAGGTGAAACCAACCAGAGACAGTCCAGTCCCACCCCCCCATTCAAACACCCCAGCAAGGAGCCTGGGGCCCGCCATAGCAGACAGGTGACATCAATGGAGCTCAGCTGTCGGAATTCCTTCCAAGCGGAATCCACTTTTGCAGGCATAGTCTACAAACACAAAAGAGAGACAACAGAGATATACAAAACCAAAACAAATCTATTGAAGAGAGCAGAAACACAACAATCAATAGAGCTGAAAAGTAATGTGAACATCATGAAAAAACAAGGGAAAAAAATTCTACAGGAAGACCGAGAAGCATCAGAAATAGGGACAGGGAAAAAAACTCAAGGCATACCTAACTCAGATGGAAAGGAATATTAGAGAAGACATGAGGCAGCAAGTCCAAGCAATAAAAGTATATTTTGAAAATCAAATAAACAAACAAATTCAAATGGCAAAGAACGAGCTTTACCAGGAGATAGAGATCTTAAAAAGAAATATCAAACAGTAATCCTAGAAATGCAGAAAACTATAAACCAAATTAAAAACTCAAACGAAGAATATTACAAATAGACTAGATCAATTAGAAGTTAGAACATCAGATAATGAAGACAAAGTTTATCAACTTGAAAAGAATAGAGTAAACACAGAAAAGATGCTTAAATCCCATGAGCAATCTATTCAAGAGATATGGGATGTCATAAAAAAAAAAAAATTTGAGTGTCATCTGGATAGAAGAAGGCATAGAGATTCAAACCAAAGGAATGGACAACATATTAAATGAAATATTTCTGGAAAATTTCCCAGAGATGAAAGATGGAATGAATTGCCAAATCCTGGAAGCCTACAGGACCCCAAGCATTCAAAACCATAATAGACCAACTCCAAGACAAATAATTATGAAGATAGCCAGAACAAGGACATACAGAACAAAGAGAGAATATTAAAAGCTACGAGAGAAAGTAGGCAGATTACATTCAGGGGTAAACCAATAAAGTTAACGACTGATTTTTTATCACAAACTTTGAAAGCAAGAAGATCCTGGAAAAAAGTATTTCAAACGCTCAAAAATAGTGGATTCCAACCAAGAATACTGTATCCAACAAAATTAAGCTTCAGATTTGACAATGAAATTTAAGTCTTTCACGATAAACAAAAGCTAAAATAATTCACAGCCAGAACACCAGCAGTGCAAAGCATTTTGAGCAAAATACTACAAGAAGAGAATTTGAAAAGTAATGCCTGAAACTAGCAGCGGGAGGTATCTCAGTAAAGGGAGAGGAAAATAACCAAAAAGTAAAAACTAACCAAAATAAATAAATAAATAAATAAATAAATAAATAAACATGACTGGAAGTACAAATCATATTTCAATTGTAACCTTAAATGTTAATGGCCTAAACTCACCAATCAAGAGACATAAGCTAGTAACCTTGATCAAAAAAGAAAAAAATCCAACAATATGCTGCCTTCAGGAGACTCATATGATAGGTAAAGACATACAGAGGCTGAAATTACAAGTTTGGGAAAAATCATACCACTCACATGACCCTCGGAAGCAAGCAGGAGTGGCCATACTCATATCGAATAAAATCAACTTCAACCCTACGTTAATCAAAAGGGATAAAGAAGGACACTATATACTGTTAAAAGGAACCTTGCACCAACAATGCATAACCATTATCAATTTGTATGCACCAAACAATTGAGCTGCAACACTCATAAAACAAACTCGCCTCAAGTTCAAGAGTCAAATAAACTACAACACAATAATTATGGGTGACTTCAACACACCGCTCTAGCCATTAGACAGATCCTCTAGACAAAAACTGAATAAAGAAACTATAGAATTCAACAGCAAAATCAGTAACCTAGACTTCACCGACATATATAGAATATATCAACCATCAAAAAGTGGATACACGTTCTTCTCAGTAGCACATGGATCCTACTCAAAGGTAGACCATATATTATGCCATAGGGCAATTATTAGTAAATATAAAGTCGTGGAGATAATACCATGCACCATATCTGATCATAATGGAATGAATCTGGAAATCAATGATAAAAGAAGGAAGGAAAAATCCTACATCACATGGAAAATGAACAACATGCTACTGAATGATAAATGGTTTACAGAAGACATAAAGGAGGAGATAAAAAAATTCGTAGAGACAAATGACAATACAGACACAACACACTGGAATCTATGGGACACAATGAAAGCAGTTTTAAGAGGGAAATTCATTTCTTGGAGTTCTTTCCTCAAAAAAAAAAAAAAAAGAAAAAAACAGCAAATAAATGAACTCACACTACACCTCAAAAACCTAGAAATGGAAGAGCAAAAAAACAGCAAATGTAGTAGAAGACAAGAAATAATTAAAATTAGAGCAGAAATCAAGGAAATTGAAACAAAAAAAACATTGAAAATATTGACAAAAATAAAGTTGGTTCTTTGAAAAAATAAATAAGATTTATAGACCCTTAGCCATGCTAAGGAAGAGAAGAAAAGAGAGAACTCAAATTACTAACATACGGGATGAAAAAGGCAATATCACAACAGACACTACAGAAATAAGAAGATAATTAGAAAGTATATGGAAAACCTATGTTCCAATAAAATAGATGATAGTGAAGATATCAATAAACTTCTTAAGTCATGCGATCTGTCCAGATTGAGTCAGGAAGACAGACACAATTTAAACAGAACAATAACAAAGGAAGAAATTGAAGAAGCAATCAAAATACTACCAACAAAAAAAAGCCATGGACCGGATGGGTATACAGCAGAGATCTACATAACCTTCAAAAAGTTATTAATACCAATACTTTTCAAGCTATTTCAAAAAATAGAAAAAGAAGAAACTCTTCCAAATTCATTCTATGAGGCCAATATCACCCTGATCCCAAAACCAGACAAAGACACTTCAAAGAAAGAAAACTACAGACCAATATCTCTAATAAACTTGGATGCAAAAATTCTCAATAAAATCTTGGTGAATCGAATACAAAAGCATATCAAAAAAATTATGCACCATGATCATGTAGGATTCATCCCTGGGATTCAAGGCTGGTTCATTATAAGGAAATCAATAAATGCTATTCACCACATCAATAGACTTAAAGACAACAGCCATATGATCATCTCGATAGATTCAGAAAAAACATTCGACAAAGTTCAACATCCCTTTATGTTGAAAACACTAGAAAAACTAGGGATAACAGGAACTTACCTCAAGATTGCAAAAGCTATATATGATAAACCTCAGGCTGGCATCATCCTAAATTGAGAAAAGCTGAAGGCATGCCCTCTAAAATCTGGAACAAGAGGGATGCCCTCTATCACCACTTCTATTTAATTTAGTTCTTGAAATACTAGGCATAGCAATTAGACAGACAAAAAAAATTAAAGGCATAAAACTAGGAAAAGTAGAACTTAAATTATCGCTATTTGCAGATGACATGATAATATATTTAACAGACCCAAAAGGGTCTACAGAGGAACTGCTAGAGTTAATAAATGAATTCAGCAAAGTGGCAGGATACACAATCAACTCGCATAAATCAAAGGCATTGCTGTATATCAGCAGCAAAACTTCTGAAATGGAAATGAGGAAAACCACTCCATTCAAAATATCCTCAAAGAAAATAAGATAATTGGAAAAACAATTAAATAGTTGGGAAACAACCTAACAAAAGAGGTGAAAGATTTATAAATGAAAACTAGAGAACCCTAAAGAGATAGAAGAGATCTTAGAATATGGAAAAATATACCCAATTCATAGATAGGCAGAAATAACATCATCAAAATGGTGATATTACCCAAATTCTCTACAGGTTTAAATTGATGCCAATCAAAATCCCAACGACATTTCTTGTAGAAATGATAAAGCAATCATGAAATTCATAAGGAAAAACAAAAGACCCAGAATAGCAACAGCAATTCTAAGCAGGAAGTTTGAATCTGGAGGTATAGCGATACCAGAGTTCAAACTGTACTACAAAGCAATAGTAACAAAAACAGCATGGTACTGCTACCAAAACAGGCAGGTGGACCAATGGAACAGAATAGAGGACACAGAAACCAATCCACAAAATTACAACTTTCTTATATTTGATAAAAGGGGCTAAAAACCTGCAATATACGAAGGATAGCATCTTCAACAAATGGTGCTAGAAAAATTGAAAATCGATATGTAACAAAATGACACTGAATCCCTTTCTCTCGACAAGCAAAGAAGTTAACTCAAAGTGGATCAAGGAGCTAGATATCAAATCAGAGACACTGCATCTGATAGAAGAAAAAGTTGGCTACGATCTACATACTGTGGGGTCGGGCTCCAAATTCCTTAATAGGACACCCATAGCCCAAGAATTAATAACAAGAATAAATTAATGGGACTTACTTAAACTAAAAAGTTTTTTTTTTTTTCTCAGCAAGAAAAACAATAAGAGAGGTAAATAGAGAACCTACATCCTGGGAACAAATTTTTACCCCTCACACTTCAGATAAAGCCCTAATATCCAAAATATACAAAGAACTCAAAAAATTAAAAAATAAGATATCAAATAACCCAATCAACAAATGAGCCAAGGACCTGAACAGACACTTCACAGAGGAGGACATACAATCAATCAACAAGTACATGAAAAAATGCTCACAATCTCTAGCAGTCAGAGAAATGCAAATCAAAACCACCCTAGGATGGAGGAGAGGAAGATGGCCGCGAAGGGAGTGCAGTAACTCCGAGTACTGCGTCACTGTGAGGGAAAATGATGAGTTAGAACGGCTAAAAGCTATCTGGTTAGGAATTTCCAGCAAAATTGGGGGGCTCCTAAACCTAGTGGAAGGATTTTCATTGCACGAGGATGAGCTTCAGGGGCTCAAAAGCGAGCGATTTGTCCGTACGGAGCGCTGATTGTTCGGCAGATCGCCCTGCGGCTGGAGTCTGCGGAGCGCACTGGGAAACGACGGGCTGGTGGCGCAGAGATACAGCGATGCTGATTCTGCGGGCTCCTGCCAGCTAGGCATTTGCTGAGCTCGGAGCTGAATTCTGGGTTGGAGACGGGGAAGGAAACGGTCCAGTTCGGTTCTCCACACCGGTCAGACCACGGAGGAAGCCAGCGGCCACCATCTTGGAGAGCTGACGTCACCATCCTTGTTTTTGACTGATTGCAGCTCTTTCAGCTATAGAACAGGTAATTTCAGGCTGACAATTGTCTGCGTCTCGCAGACAAATTGCTCAAACTTAGTGCTAAATAACACGCGGAAACTGCTTCTTGGAGCCTGCTCCTATCAGAACACGCACCGAGCCCGGAGCGGCGAAGCTCCGGCTACCGGAGCTGCTCTGGCCCAGGGCTATAGAACCCGCGGAAACTGCTTCTTGGAGCCTGCTCCTGTCGGAGCAGGCACCAAGTCCGGAGAGGCCGAATTCTGGCTCCCGGAACTGCTCTGGCCCAGGGATAAAGAACCCGCGGAAACTGTCTCTCGGTCCGGGTCCTGCTGAATACTGTGAAGGCCAGAGGGGCGGAGCAGAGCCGCCGCCAGAGTCTGGAACAGGCCCAGCGACCTGCCGGCGTGGTGTCGCATCGCCCCGGCTAGAGCAGGGGCCGAACAGAGCCGCCGCCTGCGCCCGGAACAGGTCCAGCGACCCGCCGGCGTGGTGTCGCATCGCTCCAGCTAGAGCAGGGGCCGAACAGAGCCACCGCCAGAGCCCGGAACAGGCCCAGCGACCCGCCGGCGTGGTGTCGCATCGCTCTGGCTAGAGCAGGGGCCGAACAGAGCCGCCGCCGGGGCCCAGAGCAGGCCCAGCGACACGCCGGCGTGGTGTCACGTCGCTCCGGCTGGAGCGGGGGCCGATCAGAGCCGCCGCCTGCGCCCGGAACAGGTCCAGCGACCCGCCGGCGTGGTGTCGCGTCGCTCCGGCTAGAGCGGGGGCCGAACAGAGCCGCTGCCAGAGCCCGGAACAGGCCCAGCGACCCGCCGGCGTGGTGTCGCGTCGCTCCGGCTAGAGCGGGGGCCGAACAGAGCCGCCGCCTGCGCCCGGAGCAGGTCCAGCGACCCGCCGGCGTGGTGTCGCGTCGCTCCGGCTAGAGCAGGGGCTGAACAGAGCCGCTGCCAGAGCCCGGAATAGGCCCAGCGACCCGCCAGCATGGGTGTCAAGAATCCCCAATTGGAGTAGGGGGAAAGCAGATCCTCCACCCGCGTCCGCAAGGTAGGCAGGCCTGTGACAGTCTGGCAGAACAGCCCCAGCGACCTGCCGGCGTGGTAGACACGTCACACCACTTGGGGGAGGGGCAGAGCAGAGCCGCTCCCCGAGCCTGGATCAGTCCCAGCGGCCCGCCAGCGTGGCAGTCACATCACTCCATTTGGAGTAGGGGCAGAGCTGAGCCGCAGCCCGCGCCCAGAACAGGCACAGCGACCTGCCGGCGTGGTAGTCACGACAACCCAATTGGAGAAGGGGCAGAGCAGAGCCGCCGCCCACGCCTGCAAGGTAGTCAGATCCGCGACTAACTGGTGGAACAGGCCCAGGGGTTCACGGACGTGGTGACGTGGTAGACACGTCACACCAATAGGAGGAAGGGCAGAGCAGAGCCGCTGCCCGCGCCTCCAAGGTAGGCAGACCTGCGACCGACCGGCAGAACAGTCCCAGCGGCCCACCAGCGTGGTAGACAGATCACCCCAATTGCAGGAGGAGCAGAGCTGCCGCCCGCCCCTGCAAGGGAGACTTTTCAACTATACAAGAGCAATATAAATATATAGGGGGAAAAATTTCAAAAACACAATAGTTTCACTAAGCAGAAAGAATTACGAGCAATATGAAAAGACAAGGAAAGAAAGGACCACAAGCAATGCAGGTCAACTCAACTTTAGAAGAGGTTATAGCTGCAGCAGATGGAATGTCAGATAAAGAATTCAAGATATACATGCTGCAAATGATCTGGAGTCTCAAGGAAGACATTAGACAGCAAAATCAGACAATGAAAGATCATTTCGACCACTTCGACAATGTATTACATAAACAAATCCAAGAAGCAAAAGATCAACTATACAGGGAGATAGAGGTAATAAAAAACAAACAAACAGAAATCCTAGAAATGCAGGAAGCAATAAACCAACTTAAAAACTCAATTGAGAATACTACCAGCAGAGTAGAACACTTAGAACATAGAACATCAGACAATGAAGACAAAGTATTTCAACTTGAAAAGAACATAGATAGCTCAGCAAAACTGTTAAGAAACCATGAGCAGAACATCCAAGAAATATGGGATAATATAAAGAGACCAAACTTAAGAGTCATTGGGATACAGGAAGGTATAGAGGTCCAAACCAAAGGAATGAACCACCTATTCAATGAAATAATACGAGAAAACTTCCCAGACTTGAAGAATGAGACAGAATCCCAAATCCTAGAAGCATACAGGACGCCGAATGTGCAAAATCATAAGAGATCCACACCTAGACACATTATAATGAAGATGCCCAACATACAGAATAAGGAGAGAATTTTAAAAGCTACAAGAGAAAGGAAGCAGATTACATTTAGGGGTAAACCAATCAGGATAACAGCTGATCTTTCAACACAGACTCTGAAAGCTAGAAGATCCTGGAATCACATATTTCAAAAACTGAAAGAAAATGGGTTCCAACCAAGAATCATGTATCCAGCGAAATTAAGCTTCAGGATGGAAGATGAAATTAAAACCTTCCACGATAAACAAAAGTTAAAAGAATTTGCAGCTAGAAAACCATGTCTTCAAAACATCCTCGGCAAAACATTACAGGAAGAGGAAATGGAAAATAACAATGAATACCAACAGTGGGAGGTAGGACAGTAAAGGGGGGGAAAATAATCAAAAAAGGAAAACAAACCATGTTTAGTAACATAAATAAACAATTATGGATGGAAGAACAACCCATATCTCAATAATAACCCTAAATGTTAATGGCTTAAACTCACCAATCAAGAGACATAGACTAGTAGAATGGATCACAAAAAAAGACCCAACAATATGCTGCCTACAGGAGACGCATTTGATAGGAAAAGACATACATAGACTGAAGGTGAAAGGTTGGGAAATATCATATCACTCATATGGACTTCGGAAACAAGCAGGAGTGTCCATACTTATATCAAATAAAATAGATTTCAAGCCAAATTTAATCAAAAGGGATAAAGAGGGACACTACATACTGCTCAAGGGAACCATACACCAACAAGACATAACTATCATAAATATATATGCCCCAAACAATGGTGCAGCTATGTTCATCAAACAAACTCTTCTTAAGTTTAAGAGTCTAATAGACCAACATACAATAATCATGGGAGACTTCAACACACCTCTCTCACCACTAGACAGATCTTCCAAACAAAAGTTGAATAAGGAAACTATAGAACTCAATAACACAATTAATAACCCAGACTTAATTGATATATATAGAATATACCACCCAACATCAAGCAGTTACACTTTTTTCTCAGCAGCAGATGGATCCTTCTCAAAAATAGATCATATATTATGTCACAGGGCAACTCTTAGACAATATAAAGGAGTGGAGATAATACCATGCATCTTATCTGATAATAATGGAATGAAACTGAAAATCAACGATAAAAGAAGGAAGGAAAAAACATGCATCACTTGGAGAATGAACAATTGGTTACTAAATGATCAATGGGTTATAGAAGACATCAAGGAGGAAATTAAAAAATTCTTAGAGATAAATGAAAGCACAGACACAACATATCAGAATCTATGGGACACATTAAAAGCAGTTCTAAGAGGAAAATTCATTGCTTGGAGTTCATTCCTTAAAAAAAGAAAAAACCAACAAATAAATGATCTCATACTCCATCTCAAAATCCTAGAAAAAGAAGAGCAAAACAACAGCAAAAGAAGTAGAAGGCAAGAAATTATTAAAATCAGAGCTGAAATTAATGAAATCGAAACAAAAGAAACAATTGAAAAGATTGACAAAACTAAAAGTTGGTTCTTTGAAAAAATAAATAAAATCGACAGACCCTTAGCCATGCTAACGAAGAGAAGAAGAGAGAGAAATCAAATTACTAGCATACGGGATGAAAAAGGCAATATCACAACAGATACTTCAGAAATACAGAAGATAATCAGAAACTATTTTGAATCCTTATACTCCAATAAAATAGAAGATAGTGAAGGCATCGATAAATTTCTTAAGTCATATGATCTGCCCAGATTAAGGCAGGAGGATATAGACAACCTAAACAGACCAATATCAATTGAGGAAATAGAAGAAACCATCAAAAGACTACCAACTAAGAAAAGCCCAGGACCGGATGGGTATATAGCAGAGTTTTACAAAACCTTTAAAGAGGAACTAACACCAATACTTTTCAAGCTATTTCAGGAAATAGAAAAAGAGGGAGAACTTCCAAATTCTTTCTACGAGGCCAACATCACCCTGATTCCTAAACCAGACAAAGACACTTCAAAGAAAGAAAACTACAGACCAATATCTCTAATGAACCTAGATGCAAAAATCCTCAATAAAATTTTGGCAAATCGGATTCAAAAACATATCAAAAAAATTGTGCACCATGATCAAGTAGGATTCATCCCTGGGATGCAAGGCTGGTTCAATATAGGGAAATCAATTAATGTTATTCACCACATCAATAGACTTAAAAATAAGAACTATATGATCATCTCGATAGATGCAGAAAAAGCATTCGACAAAGTACAGCATCCCTTTATGTTCAAAACTCTAGAAAAACTAGGGATAACAGGAACTTACCTCAACATTGTAAAAGCAATCTATTCTAAACCTCAGGCTAGCATCATTCTGAATGGAGAAAAATTGAAGGCATTCCCTCTAAAATCTGGAACAAGACAGGGATGCAATCTCTCAACACTTCTGTTCAACATAGTTCTCGAATCACTGGCCAGAGCAATTAGACAGACGAAAGAAATTAAAGGCATAAAAATAGGAAAAGAAGAACTTAAATTATCACTATTTGCAGATGACATGATTCTATACCTAGTAGACCCCAAAGGGTCTACAAAGAAACTATTAGAGCTAATAAATGAATTCAGTAAAGTGGCAGGATATAAAATCAACACATATAAATCAAAGGCATTCCTGTATATCAGCGACAAATCCTCTGAAATGGAAATGAGGACAACCACTCCATTCACAATATCCCCCCCAAAAATAAAATACTTAGGAATCAACCTAACAAAAGAGGTGAAAGACTTATACAATGAAAACTACAGAACCCTAAGGAGAGAAATAGAAGAGGATCTTAGAAGATGGAAAAATATACCCTGTTCATGGATAGGCAGAACTAACATCATCAAAATGACAATATTACCAAAAGTTCTCTATAGGTTTAATGCAATACCAATCAAAATCCCAATGGCATTTTTTATAGAAATAGAGAAAGCAATCATGAAATTCATATGGAAAAATAAAAGACCCAGAATAGCAAAAACAATGCTAAGCAGGAAGGGTGAATCAGGCGGTATAGCGATACCAGACTTCAAACTATACTACAGAGCAATAGTAACAAAAACAGCATGGTACTGGTACCAAAACAGGCGGGTGGACCAATGGTACAGAATAGAGGACACAGAAACCAACCCACAAAACTACAACTATCTTATATTTGATAAAGGGGCTAAAAGCATGCAATGGAGGAAGGATAGCATCTTCAACAAATTGTGCTGGGAAAACTGGAAATCCATATGCAACAAAATGAAACTGAATCCCTTTCTCTCGCCATGCACTAAAGTTAACTCAAAATGGATCAAGGAGCTTGATATCAAATCAGAGACACGGCGTCTGATAGAAGAAAAAGTCGGCTACGATCTACATACTGTGGGGTCGGGCTCCAAATTCCTCAATAGGACACCCATAGCACAACAGTTAATAACTAGAATCAACAAATGGGACTTACTCAAACTAAAAAGTTTTTTCTCAGCAAAAGAAACAACAAGAGAGGTAAATAGGGAGCCTACATCCTGGGAACAAATCTTTACTCCTCACACTTCAGATAGAGCCCTAATATCCAGAGTATACAAAGAACTCAAAAAGTTAGACAACAAGATAACAAATAACCCAATCAACAAATGGGCCAAAGACATGAACAGACACTTCTCAGAGGAGGACATACAATCAATCAACAAGTACATGGAAAAATGCTCACCATCCCTAGCAGTCAGAGAAATGCAAATCAAAACCACCCTAAGATACCATCTCACTCCAGTAAGATTGGCAGCCATTATGAAGTCAAACAACAACAAGTGCTGGCGAGGATGTGGGGAAAAGGGTACACTTGTTCATTGTTGGTGGGACTGCAAATTGGTGCAGCCAATCTGGAAAGCAGTATGGAGATTTCTTGGAAAGTTGGGAATGGAACCACCATTTGACCCAGCTATTCCCCTTCTCGGTCTATTCCCTAAAGACCTAAATAGAGCATGCTACAGGGACACTGCTACATCGATGTTCATAGCAGCACAATTCACAATAGCAAGACTGTGGAACCAACCTAGATGCCCTTCAATAGACGAATGGATAAAAAAAATGTGGCATTTATACACAATGGAGTATTACTCTGCATTAAGAAATGACAAAATCATAGAATTTGGAGGGAAATGGATGGCATTAGAGCAGATTATGCTGAGTGAAGCCAGCCAATCCCTAAAAAACAAATGCCAAATGTCTTCTTTGATATAAGGAGAGTAACTAAGAACAGAGTAGGGACGAAGAGCATGAGAAGAAGATTAACATTAAACAGGGACGAGAGGTGGGAGGGAAAGGGAGGGAGAAGGGAAATTGCATGGAAATGGAAGGAGACCCTCAGGGTTATACAAAATTACATACAAGAGGTAACGAGGGGAAAGGGAAAAATAATACAAGGGGGAGATATGAACTGCAGTAGAGTGGGTAGAGAGAGAAGAGGGGAGGGGAGGGGAGGGGAGGGGGGTAGTAACGGATAGGAAAGGCAGCAGAATACAACAGACCCTAGTATGGCAATATATAAATCAATGGAAGTGTAACTGATGTGATTCTGCAATTTGTAAACGGAGTAAAAATGGGAGTTCATAACCCACTTGAATCAAAGTGTGAAATATGATATATCAAGAACTATGTAATGTTTTGAACAACCAACAATAAAAAAAATTAAAAAAAAAAAAAAAACCACCCTAGGATACCATCTCACTCCAGTAAGATCGGCAGCCATTAGGAAGTCAAACAACAGTAAGTGTTGGCGAGGATGTGGGGAAAAGGGGACACTTGTACACTGCTGGTGGGGCTGTAAATTGGTGCAGCCAATTTGGAAAACAATAGGGAGATTCCTGGGAAAGCTGGGAATGGATCCACCATTTGACAAAGATATCACCCTTCTTGGACTATTCTCTGAGCATCTTAAAACAGCGTACTATTGGGATACTGCCACATCAATGATCATAGCGGCACAATTCACAATAGCTAGACTGTGGAACCAACTTAGATGCCCTTCAATAGATGAATGGATAAAAAAATGTGGAATCTACATACAATGGAGTATTACGCAGCACTAAAAAATTACAAAATTATAGAATTTGCAGGGAATTGTATGGCATTAGAGCAGAATATGCTAAGCGAAGCTAGCCAATCCTTAAAAAACAAATGCCAAATGTCTTCTTTGATATAAAGAGAGCAACTAAGAACAGAAAGGGAGGAAGAGCATGAGGAAAAGATTAACATTATACAAAATGAGTGAGGGGAGAGAAAGGGAGAGAGAACAGAAAGCATATGGAAATGGTAGGAAACCCTCAATGATACACAAAATTACACATAATAGGTTGTGAGGGGAAATGGGAGGGAAATAATGGAGAGAATTAAACAACAGCACATGAGGTAGAGAGGGAAGATGGGAGGGGAGTGGAGGGGGGATAGTAGGGGATAGGAAAGGTAGAAGAATACAACAGTCAATAATATGCCATTATGTAAAAATGTGAATGTGTAACCAATGTATTTCTGCAATTCTTATTTGGGGAAAAAAATGGGAGTTCATAATCCAAATGAGAAAAATGTATCAAAGATGATATATCATGAACTTTGTAATGTTTTGAACAACCAATAAAAATAAATAAATAAATAAAGGTTTAAAATTCAGTGGGAAGAAATCAGCTAAAAAAGTGTTGAGATGCATTCATTTTTCTTAGCAGAAACTTTGTTTTGTGTAGTTGTAACTATCACAAATTTATTTTACCAGAAATTTGGCTTTTGAAAATGCACATAAATTGAGATTAAAGGATAATTCACCTACCTTCATGAAAAATTCATAGCATTTCCTATATTTTTCATATTTCATTTTTTTAGTTAATATTTTGTCATGGACCAGGTCTAGCCTTAGGCTATTCTTCCAGAATACTACCTCATCTGACAAGTTCGTACAATGTGTTGGATTTTTCTTTTCTTCTTTTATTTAATTGTTTCTAGCTAATAATGTGTATTTCTCCTTATCTTTATTTGGACATACATACCCAACTATATCTTTGCATTTTATGTTTTACTGGGGAAGAGACTCATCAAAAGCTTTTTGTTATATGTATTAACAATCAAACATTCAGAGCATGCAATTATTCTTAATTTTGCATGAAAATATCTTTGCACAATTTTTCTTATAAAGATTTAGAATTATTAATAATTTCCCTGCTGTAATAAGTAACTACTTACAAGAAGAATTAAACAATTGACTTTATATCAATTATGAATATGAAAAGTACTAAAATAAATATTTGGCAATTAATACACAATTGATAGAAATTGAAATCACGAGAAAGCCATTTAAAATGTCAGTGCATATGGTCCTTAAATAATAGGTTTTTTAAAAAATTTTTCTCTAATTCATAAGATATATTATGCCATATTATCGCTTAATGTGATATAAAACCTTAAATTATCAGTATAGATAAATAAGAAAGAAACCTGTTTACTTAAATATGTTTAATTGATTTTCACTGTAAGATGTTAATTCTGGAAGACTTGAGAATTAAGAAAGATATGGTCTATATTATATCTAACAGGCTAATCAAAGTACTTTTAAATATAAATGTATATATACATTTATATTTGTAATGCATATGCATGAATATAGATACATATATATAATAAATGTATAGTGATATATCTATCAGGTGATTATAATTTTAACGTTTTCTCAAGAAAAAAGAATGACTATAAAAAACAGTCTTAAATTTAAATTTCATAGCAAGATACTGTTTGTAATGACATGAGAGAAAAATTGATATGGATGGAAAATGAAAAAGGAAAAGAGAGAAGGGGGAAAATGAGGAAGAAAGTGAGTAAAGAAGAGGGAGAGGCATATTCGATGTTAAGAAAAAAGTGGAGGGGCTGGGTTTATGGCTCAGTGGTAACATGATTGTCTAGCATGTGTGAGCCACTGGGTTCTATTCTCAGCACCACATAAAAATAAACAAAATGAAGGTCCATCAACAACTGAAAAACAAAAAATAAAAAAGTAGAAATATTACCAAAATTCCAAGCTTTGTTGAATGTTAAATAAAAAACAATATGTTACATAGCCTTATGTAATTTCTAGACTCCCCAAAATAGTCATTAAATGTTAGATCATTAGTGCTATAACTAAAAATCCATTGTTCCTTCCTCTATATTCTGTGGCATGCTAGTACTAAAATAAATTGTATTATAACAACAACAACAAAAAAAAGCCAAATCATAATATTTCCACAGTAACTGACCCGAGTTTAACATCAATGCATGTAGATTCCTATGGGACATGATGTGCATTTTGACGTTCATTTTTATTCAACACTGAAACATTACTATTTCTTCAGTTTATGCACATCATAGGATACATATTTCATCCACAATTTAGCAAATATATACGCATTTGTTTAACTTCAAATCACTTCCTGCTTCAGTACCCATGTATTCCTCCATGTTTCTTGACTGCTCTTTTCATGAGACTTCTTTACAAACACATTATTTTCGATTTCCATTATCATATTTGAAGCAAAACACCCGTCATGATAAACCATAACCCTAATATTACCATTAAATGTATAAGTGGTTGGAAAGAATGATTGTATATCAATATAAGATTTCTTACTTAGTTACAGATATCAATTCAATCCATTATTTAAAGTGGAACCAGTTATATTATTTATTCACAGTATGGTCTATTCATGTATTATCTCTATATTCATAGACACAGGGTACACCTCTTTATACCCCCAATACTAATTTATACGTCTTCAAAATATTGCTCCCAGAAATGGTGGAACAAATACATGTAACCTGATCTACATATACATTTTATCACAGTAATATTCTGAACAGCAAAAAGCAAAGTTCACACTTATGATTGTACCATACCTAAATGGAAAGTGAACATGGATTACTAAAAATATCCATGTCCAGGTTGCCTAATGATCTCAAATGAAAATCCTAATGGTGACTACATATTTGTTTCTTTCAAAGATTATATATTCAAACTCAACCCTGTTGAATATGTCTAAAGTTGTCACTCAGTTTACACTTTGAATGATTTTGTAATGTGTCTATTGATATCTGCTTTCCTACATATTTTCCCCAGTTCATCATTGTGACTGAATCTTCACATGTGCTATCACTAACATTCACTCTCTAACCGAAACCCTACTGCTAAAAAACTTTGGTCCAAATCCTATATTCACTCTTCTTCCTAAACCTACCTACTGTCTTCCTAATCCTACCGACTATCCCTTTTTGACTGGATGTTCTCTTCTACATTCAATCATCCAAGGTACAAGGTCCTATGCCATTGTATATCGATTTATCTGAGACATCTGTGCAGAACGTAATTCTATGCTAAGTATCCCAATCAAGGACCCAATGACCTTCTGGGCTTCAATTCTTACTTAGATTTCTCTTTTCGTTCATATATTTCACCTCTATATTCTTATAAATATCGCAGGTTCCCAATACCATTGTTCATCGAGCAGAATGGTTCCTAACTAAAATTGAAAATGTTATTAACACTAACCATACACTCTTCCCTCAATCTAACTTTACAGAAAAGCAGTGACAGTGTTGGTCTTACAATTCAGGAATGTATGGGATCTTCCACCTGATGAGAACCTCAAAGGTATGTGCAGAAATGATCCCTGGAGAAGATGTAGGCAGCTATGAAGGACCTGAGAGAGCAAAAGTCATCTTCCATGGAAAACAACCTGGTAGGATGAAGTTTGGTGTCTGAATCAGCCTCTGTCTTCTTAATGTAGAGAAGACGAACCAAACCAGGCCTTATGGAGAGCTGTTCCTGAGAGCCTATGGATTATATCTCATTCTAACTTATGAAAGGGTCACAGGAAGTAGGGGCAGCCTCCATCTAAAGGGACCATAAGAAGCAACTGTCAAAACAAAGTGGTTGCCAAGGCAGTGACCTCATTCAGTTCCTGAAGGAAGTGACCTCACCTCACTTCCTTGGTGTTGGAACTCTCTGAACTTGGGATCCAGGAAGCCAGGCACCCCGAGCCAGTCCCAGTCCCAGTCCCAGTTGTCTCACTTGTTTGGATTTACCAAGGACAGGGTCAGTCTTTCTTGGTACCTACTGATTTGAAGATGTCCAAATGCCAGAAGAGCTCTGAAGAGGGGCCTTTCCTGAGAAAGAAGGTAGTGGCTCACCGCTGGTTCCTGTCAACTTCACAGAGTTGGCCAAGGAGACCAGATCTGAGAGAAGACAGGCCATTTCGGAGGAACATAGTATGGCCCAGCAGTCAGAGAACACTCCGAATAGTCACAGACCTACTTGGGGGAAGGAGGTGCCTTTGTGGGTGTGGTTTTGGGTTTGTGGTTTGGTCTCATGTTCTGAGAATAAGTTTTTTCAGATATCAGCTCCGGAGCCCAGGAATTAGTTCTCATTGGGGCTAAGGTTCCCCACCAGCGAGATTTGAAATTGGCGCTGGCTGCATTGTTAACAAGGGCGGGGACTTTTCACGCCACTGCAGAAAAGAAGAAGGTAGGAAGAAGAAGTCCTTAGGCGCCATGTTGGGGTTTTTCTCTGGGGTATGGCTGCCATTTATACTTTTCCTAACATTCCTCCATTTTTGTTTTTTTAGAAATTGGTGTGTTGTTTGTCATTTCTGGCTGATTCCTGCTGTGTAGGGGTGCTGTGGGGCCTAGAAAGGGAAGTGGACGAATGCTCGGGGGGCAGGTCTTGGGATATCATGGCAGCCAGAAATAAAACCCAGTGGTATAGATAGCTACTTCAGTAGGGGTAAAGTCTATGAAAGTTCCCTGATGCCACAAGTTGTCGATGGCATGAAACCAGTCCTGGATGGAGGAGATTGTTGGTATCAGCCACTGGTCCTGTAACAGAGACTCAAGGAAATACTGGAAGCGTTGCCTGGACATGGCGTCACCAGCACCTGAAGAAGATCAGAGCGAATAAAAACAGAATGAAGATAAAAATTAAAGCAAAGGTCAATTTTTGGCAGAAGTTCCATGTTGGGGGACTGACATAGAAGAGGCCAAGGGCCATGAGGAAGCTTAGAAGGTCATAAAGACTCATGAATCCAGGATGGCAGATTAAGAGGTTCTCCAAGCTCGTTGCCTCCCGCTGTCTGATGTACGTTGCATTCCATCGTGCCTGGTAGTGAGCTTCATCACTGAGTGAACTGTTCTCTTGGAGATGTTAGGGGTTCATCGGTCATCAGAGGCTGGTAGTGCCTAAGCAAAAGCTGGTTGAAATTTTGATTAAAAATTTTTTGCAGTTGGGTTTGAAGGAACTTCATTATGCATGGCAAGAGAGCACAAAAAGGGAGCATCCCAATAAGGGGCCCCAATATAGGTAGTAAGTACATGGCAAGATAGGATTGGAAGAACCCTGTTATGGGATTGGAGGAGCTAGGTTTGAGCAATTTGGTCGATAATTCCTGCAATTTAACAACATTTTTTTCTATCAGCCCAGATTCATTAACATAATAGCAACATTCCTCTCAGAGGAATAGGCATGTACAGCCTTTTTCTGCAGTGAGAAGATCAATTGCCCTTTGGTTCTGTAAAGCCACGTGTGCCAATGAAGTAACCTGGCGCTGCAAGGAGCCCAGAGACTCAGCAGTGGTATCGAGTGCTTCCTGCAGTTTTTGTTGCAGGTCATTTGATGCCCATAGAACATGACCTATAGCTCCACCAGAGAGTCCGAGACCCGCCACTGAGGTTGTTAAAGTGAGGCCTACAAGAACCGGCAGAAAGACTGCCCTACGGGCTCGGGAAGGTAGGGCCAACTGTCGGAATTCGGTGGGAGTATACAAAGACAGCTGAGGAACTACAGTAACCAAGAAACAGGTGCCAGAGACATTGATCGTTGAGGTCCCATAATAAGCCAGTCATTTCTACAAAACCTCCACAGATACACCACTGTCCAAATAGTTCTACAATTGAGATTGGCACCTTTCCTAAATGGATGGATTGTATAAATCCCTTTCCTGTACAACATAAGGTGTCTAAAGATAGTGGGTATATTTTAGACTGGTCTCCAAAAATTGATAAGAGACAATTACGAAGAAATTCTGCTATGACACCTGCAGGATTTGTTAGTAATATTTTGACTTATAGTAAAGGTGGTGTTCAAAAAGATATTTGGTGTTTAATTGCTGCCTCAGAATTCTTACATTTTACAGACAAACCCTTACCAAGATTTATTGGCAAGAACTGTAAAGAGGGATCTTGCTATGGCTTACCAGCTTGTGTCCAATCTCCTTATGTTTTAATCATTGGAAATGTAAAAGTTAAATGGATAGATGACAGATATATTGTTACTTGTAATAAATGTAACCTAACCAATTGTATTACTAGGTATAATGGAGGAAAAGGAGTGCTGATACTTCATCAGCCCTCTTTCGTTTTATTACCTGCTAATATTTCAGAGCCATGGTATGCTGATGCTGGTTTACAAGTCTTACAGCAAATTCATGCCCAGCTGGCAAGACCTAAACGTGCTATTGGAGTTATAATTGTTGGTGTTTTGGCGCTAGTCTCCTTTATTGCATCAACTGTCTCTGCGTCTCTGACATTGTCTCAAAATATTCAGCATGCAAAATTTCTTAATAATTTAGCTCAAAATACTTTCAAGGCTCTGTGTAATCAAGTAAATATTGATAAAAAGATTGAAACTAAATTAAACGCCTTAGAGACAACTGTTATTGACATAGGTAATGAACTTTCAGCCTTAAAATTTAAAGAAAGGCTTAAATGCCATGCTAATTATAAGTATGTGTGTGTTACACCTGCCAAGTACAATGCTTCTCTCTGGGATTGGGAGAAGGTTAAAAACCATTTGTTAGGTATTTGACAAAATAGTAATAATAGCTTGGATATTCTGGAACTTCATCACCATATCCAAGATATTCAAAATAATAGAGCTGATTTTTCAGATCCTTCTTCTTTGGCTAACCAAATATTGAAGGAGTTAAATGGATTCAACCCTGAAAATATTCTCAAACACTCGGCCTGGTACATTATTGGATTATTCTCTTTGCTGCTAATTCTTTATTGCGTTGTAATTGTAGGATGGCGAGTCTTCAGAACAAGAATACAGAAACTCCAGAGAGTGAACCGCGGCCTCATTTTTGCGAAAAGAAAGGGGGAATATGTCGGAAGCCATTCTCACACGTGACTGGGTGACTCCCGGTTAGGGTCTGAGGCGCTCTGGCTGTGTCGGAGCTTTCCCGGCCCTCTCCTGATGAGAGAACCTGTCCGTGTGGGGGTGTAACTGACCACTGACCCCGGAGGCCCAATCACTGACCCTGACCTTGGAGTGCGGCTCCCCCTTCAACCTTCATTGGATGGAATTATCCCCTGAGTTTCTTGCTCCCCAATAAAAGGCTACTCCCTGGCGTGCTCTCTCTCTCTCTCCTGCTAGCCCTGAGTAATCCTTGCTGCCCTGCCGGGCGGTTAGTGGAGGGAACCAGAGAGGGGAGCCGTCTAGGACCTGGTCATAGAAAAAGGTAACTGAGTCTGTGTGTTTATTTCGATCTCACTAGCTAACTTTTATGCCAAGAACCTCATTAATGAAACCATTGCGCTGGCCGCATGGTAGAATTGGAAATTTCCAGGTTGCATAAACGCAGGGCTCGATTGGGTGCTTAAGCTCAAGGAACAAATTGGTAAAGGATTCATTATTGGCAGGTGGAAACAGATGAAAGCAAATAAAGCATTGGTGGAATAACTTTCCCACAGTGGGATACGTGTCACATGTAGGGGTTGTCCTTTCTTAGAGAAATTGTAGGTTTTTGCTGAAATATTTCCTGTCGCTAATGGGACCGCTGCTAGAAGTGGACGACTAATTGAAGCACAGAGAAAGCACTGAGAAGGAGGCACAGAAAGAGGGGTGGATTTTAATAATTGAAGCGTTTGGTGTAACAAATTGAGCCATGTGTCAGGGGGACCTGAGGGGGTTGAAGGGTCTGAATCCTTTTTGGATGAGCTATGGATAAGATCTCGAAGTTTTGATTCTGACTCCTTAATGTGTTCGACTACCTGGATGGTTGCCTTAGGTGGCATAATCAGGGTGCAGCCAACAGTCATCCACATTGTGGGTCTGGCTGAGGTTGTCCGAGCATAGACAGCAAACTCAACATAGCCCCAACGTTTGGCCTTGGGGTCAGGTATATCTAAAGTATACCATCCATTGTTATCAGATGAAGAGCCTTTATGCCACTTTAGGTAACTAGATGTCCACCCTTTTGGGTAACCAAGTGAGTGGTAAGAATAGCTACCATGTTCATCATGGAACCTGCATGACCAATAGGGGCACCCATTATATATCTCAGGCCACCAATGACAATAGTCTTTTGTTTGATTAAAAAGGAAGCAAATGAAAGGCCAGTTCCAGCTACCAGGGACGAAGGTCCTTGAAGGTGACAATTTTATGGAAATAGAGGTGCAATTGTGGATGAAGCAAGTAGTTGCATCCACTGCACGGACCTTCTGCATGCCATGTTCTGAGTACCGTTCCTGAAGAGTGAATAAATACATGGTAGGAGAGGTGGGTAAAGACCAGTCCCGATAGAGTACAGAAAATAAGCAGAGCACAAAAAAACAAGCAGTTACAGAAGATTAGGGTGTTGGGAGAGCTCATTGTGACTTTTTTAAGAGGAATTGGGCTTCATGGAACACCGTGTGAGCTGCAACTTAAATGGGTGAGATGAGTGTGGAGAGCAGGAGTTAAGGGGAGGTTCAGGAGGTGATTCTTGGAGTTCCTCTGGGTGGTCCTGTAGTCAGCAGGTGGGACCTCCTGGTGATATGGCTTCAACCTAGAAATGTGAATCCAGGGAGTGAGACGGTTGTCTGGTAAGGAGAGTTTGGCGGCAGTGGGGGTACAGAGAATGACAGGAAAGGGGCATTTCCATTTTGGGGCAAGAGTCCCTTTCTCCTCTGGGGTATTATAATAGACTAGACTCCCAGGTGTTATGGGAGGAGTGTTTGGAGAGGACACTGGGTCCGGATGAAGCCAGTCCTGATATTTCCAGATTTCCGAGCAGAGATGATATAAAAGAGGCAAACACAAATCTCGGGTGAGAGATCCTTGTGAAATGACCAACCCAGGGGGTATAAGAGGTCTTCCATACATTATCTCAAAGGGAGACAGTAAAGATGGTTTTTAGGGAGAGCTCTGATTCGAAGCAAATCCAAGGGAAGGAGTTTGACCCAGTCTAAGTTTAATTCCATTGTCAATTTGGTAAGGACTTCCTTTAGAGTACGATTTACCCTTTCCACTTTCCCTGAAGCTTGGGGGTAATATGGACAGTGGGAATGCCACTTGAAGGAGAGGGCTTGAGAGACCTTTTGTGTGATCCTAGAAATAAACTCAGGGCCATTGTCGTATTGTAGAGAAGTGGGCATACCAAACCTGGGGATGATGTCTGTCAGTAAGATTAAAGCTACAGTGGAAGCCGTTTTATTGGAAGTGGGAAATGCCTCAATCCAACCAGAGAAAGTGTCCACAAAGACAAGGAGGTATTTAGTGCGCCATACTGTGAGCATGTTGGTGAAGTCTACCTGCCAGTCAGCAGTGGGAATGTGTCCCCGGGCTTGGTGGGAAGGGAAAGGTTTGGGCCTTAAAGGAGTATAAGTGTTGGTCCACTGACAGATCTGACAATTAGAGGCTATATTCTGTAGCATGGCTTTGTCAGAGAGGGTGAGCGAGAAGAAGCTCTGTAAAAATAGGGTCAAAGACTGAGAATTGGAAAGGAATAGATTATGAAGGAACTTGAAGAGATTCTTGTTCTTACTGGAAGAAGTAGGGGCTTCAGATGAGCTGTCTAAAGTGGCCATTATATGTCCCCCAGGGGGTCCATCATTGGAAGTGGTAGCAGCCATTTGTGCCACCTGGTCAGCTTTGGCATTGCCCTCAGTGATAAGAGAGAAGTCCTTCTGATTAGACCTACAATGGACAACTCCCACCTGGGTGGGTAAGTGGGAGGCCTCTATCAGATTTGTTATAAGAGCCGAATTAGTGATCACATTACCTTTGGTGGTAAGTAGGCCTCGCTCCTTTTATATTGCAGGATGGGATAAGATATGGAAGACATATTTTGAATCAGTATAAAGGGTGAGGGATTTGCCTTGTGCTAGAAGGCTGGCACGAGTGGCTACTATAAGTTCAGACTGCTGGTTGGTAGTTCCTGAAGGCAGAGCTTTGGCCTCTATAATCTCAGTGGCTGATACTACAGCGTATCCAAAGTAATGAGTGCCGTTCTGCCTAAAGGAACTGCCATCAGTAAACCAGATAAGGTCAGGCTTGGCTAGTAGTCACTCAGAAATGGAAGAATGACAGGGGAGGAAATCATCTAAGGTTTCCAACCAATTATGAGTTGGTGTGTTAGACGTGGGAGTCATTGGGAGCAGTGAGGCAGGGTTCTGTGCAGAGCAGGGAAGGAAAGTAATATTAGGGTTTTCCAGAAAGGAAGTGAGGAGCGACAGAAATCTGGATGGAGGAAGGGTTTGAAAGCCCTTATAAGCTAAAAGATCCTTCAAGTGATGTGGGGAGTGGATAGTTAAAGGGGCCCCAAAAGTAAGCTTAGAGGCTTCTTTGTGTAAAATTTGTCCAGCAGCCAGAGATCTTAAGCAAGGGGCCCACTCACGGATGGTAGGGTCAAGTTGCTTGGACAAATATGCCACAGGTGCAAATGTAGGCCCATAGTTTTGACCTAAGACCCCAAGTTCTTGCCTCCCATTTTCATGGACATATACATGAAATGGTCTTGAAAGATCAGGAAGGTGAAGGGCAGGTGCCTTTAAGACAAGTTGCTGAAGCCTGCGCAAGTTGTAGTTTGGGGAGGAGGCAAGAGATTCACTAGGGGGTCCCTTTGCTACGTCATACAGGATTTGTAAAGAAGAGAATAATTTGGGATCCAGGCCCTAAAATAACCTGCTAGTCCTAGGAATGATAGTATTTTGGCTTTTGTATGGGGCACTGGAAGATAAGAGAGGAGTTGCCTCCTATCCAGTGTTATTTCCTTTTTTCTGGGTGTAAGGCAAAAACCAAGATAGGTGACAGAAGACTGGGAAACATGGGCCTTGTGGGGAGACTCCCTATTTCCCTTGTCTCCTAGGAAATTAAGAACCTGAGCAGTGTGGAATTGAGAGTGTTCCCAGAGGGACTACATAGAAGAAGGTTATCGACATATTGAAGGAGAGTAGAGTCAGGACAGGTCGGGTGAAAGGATGTGAGGTCCTGGGCAAGAACTTGGCCAAAGAGATGGGGGCTATCCCTGAATCCCTGTGGGAGGACAGTCCAGGTAAGCTGATGAGAATGGCGGGTGTGAGAGTCAGTGCAAGTAAAAGCAAAGATATACTGAGATTCTGAGAACAAGGGAATAGAAAAGAACGCATGTTTTAAATTTAGGACCAAGAAGTGGGTAATAGTGGCAGGGATCTGAGAGAAAAGGGTGTAAGGGTTGGACACTAGCGGGTGGATGGGGACCACAGAGGAGTTGACAAGGGGAAGGTCTAGAACCAGCCTGTAGGACACATTAGGTTTCTTTACTGCCAGAATGGGGGTGTTGAAAGGAGAGTGTGTAGGCCTAAGATACCCCTTTCATAATAAATCCTGGATGATGGCTTCTAATCCGAGGAAGGCTGTGGTTGTGAGTGGATATCATGGTTGACTAATATATCTTGAAGGGTCCCATAAGACAATATGAATAGGACTGCATTTAGCCATAAAGGGTGTAGTTGTGTCCCAAAACTCAGGGTTAACTGGTTTAGATAGTCGTTGGAGAGTGCATGAAGGAGGTGTATCTGCCCCTAGGAACATCATGAGGAAATGAGAGGTAGGAGAGGTGTGGGGTGATATGTGAATGGTGACTTTTAATAGTGAGAGTATGTCCCTTTCCAGAAGGGGAATGGGGCAATGGCTCATAACGAGAAAGGAGTGAGTGAAGGACAAAAGGGATTTTGAGGGAAAATACGTTTACCTCCTACCACGACAATAGGAGTTTTTGAGGGTGTGGTAGGACCCCAATACTCCCTCAAGACTGAAAAAGTGGCACCAATATCCAAGAGGAAGGTAATGAAGCGTCCATCCACCAGGAAGGTGACCCTAGGCTCTTGATTCTTGATGGTAATAGTCTGGAGGGAAGGCCCAGGGCTCCATCAATCCTCCTCTGCCAAGCCCAGGAGAGGCTGGGGTTGCCGGGTGGCTGAACAACCTCCCTTCCGGGTTGTTGGGCAGTCTGCCCCCCAGTGTCTCCTTTGATGGCATGTTGGGCAGGGGTTTTACGGTGTTCTCGGCGAAGGACAATCCTTACCACATTTGAAGAAAGCTCCAGGGGGTGTCACATTGGGACGGCATGGTGATGGCCTTCTCTGAATGACCTGGGCCAACATTTGGAATTTGGCATTTTCAGCTCTCTGCCTACAGCAATCACTTTCATCCTCTCTACCATGAAAAACCTTTAAAGCGACAGCGAGGATTTTGATCTGAGGAGTAGCAGGGCCCTGTTCAAGCTTTTTAAGCTTGGCTTTAATGTCAGAGTATTTTTGGGCCAGAACATATGTCATTAAGACATGACGGCCATCAGGGGTTTCTGGGTCGAGTTATGTGCACTGTTGAAGGGCCTTGGTAAGTCTATCCAGGAATTCTGAAGGTGTTTCCTCCTTCCTTTGAATGACCTCCTTCACCTTTTTAAAGTTAACAGCCTTGCGGGTGGCCTTTTTCAGGCCCGCCAAGAGGCAGGATGTAAAAAGGTCATGAGTCTGTAAGCCTTCAGGGGTGTTGTAATCCCATAGGGGATCCTGCTCTGGGACAGCATGAGGGCCCGTAGGGTGGTTAGGATTGGTCCTATGATTTTCATCAGCATGGGCTTGGGCTAGTTCCCAGACCCATTGCCTTTCCTCGGGGAGATGTGTATTGGCCAAGAGCATGTATATGTCATGAAGAGTGAGGCTATATGCTTGCAGGACCCATTGAAACTCCCGTATGTAAGTGGTGGGTTTAGTGGTGATTGAGCCTAACTTCCTCTCTAGCTGAGTAATGTCTGACCTGGAGAAGAGCACGTGGACTCTGATGACACCCTTGGGACCAGCTACCTCACGAAAGGGTGCGATTGTCTTAGGGGTGGGAAGGAGTCCTTTAGACCTGGTAACAGGAGGACTGAAAGAGGCAGGAGGCGGACAGGAAGGAGAGGAAGGGGAAGGGAGTGTCTCTTTGGAAGAGGAGGAGCTAGAGCAGGCAGAAGAGGACGGAGGGGAGGGGGATAAAATGGAAGGCTGAGGATCCATGGAATCAGGCAGAGGATGAGGAGGGTATAGCAGAAGAGAAGGGGCAGATGGGGCTGGGGATAAGGTGGGGGTTCATCTGCTGGGTCGAAAGAGGAAGAATCTGTGAAGTCAGAAGTAGAAGTAGGGGAAGAGAGGGGATTGCAAGCAAGGAGGACCTGAGGGGGAGGGCAGGAGGAGCAGAGACAAGGTGCTCTGTGGGAAGGCTAAAACCGTCAATACAGGGAATCTTCCTCCACTTTTTCAGACGCTGGCAGTAGTTAAAAAGGTCCCGGGGGAGGTTTGGATCTAAGGATCCTTCTTGGACTGATCCCCTCATGGAAACCTCAAGCCACAGGTTATGATGAGTGTCTATATGGAAGAAGATGAGGGCCTTGTGGGAGTGCTTTGGTTTTAATTGTGGTCATTTGTGTGGTGGTTGGAAGTGATGACTGGGTCTACCTGGGCTTGAACTCTGGTGTGATTCCCCTTAGAGTCTGAGTTCTGGAACTGATCTCAGAGAAATATTGCCATGAACTGTGTTCAGATTTTAGGAGGCCACGCATGGGATCCGCCCTTGGAAACTGAGATCAAAGACAGAGTGGCTTTCCACAGAGCCTTGGAATCTCAGCTAGGATATCATATGATTTTATTCTGAAAGATTTGGCAGCCATAGTTGAGAGTCAGAACACCCATGGACGTCACATTGAAGACCTCAATGGGCCTGGCTTCATGTGACCTTTTGAAGACTCCATGGGAAGACTTGCCTGTGAGAGTTCTCCACAGCTTTCATTGAAATGAGCTTCCTCACCATTTAATGGTTCCTGAATGAACTGAAACCCACAGTGTCTCCAACTTCATCCATGAAAAAAAGCTAGATAAATACAATGAAATTTTTGAAATTCCAATAATCAGGTGGCACTGGAGAACCTTTGGATGTCTTGTTGCTGATCATGAGTGTACGAGAGAATGGCAAGATTGACCGGGTTTCATGAAAATGGTGTAGAACAAAGATGCCAGTAAGTTGGAGCCTGCTGAGTAGTGGGCCTATTGCAGTGGTGGGCAGGTGTGTGATAATATATCTGTGGTGTGGCCATGAGGATTTGCCATTGCCTTCCAAATGGCTTGTGACTGACATTGTGCATCCAGCAGACCCTTCTATGTAAAGGCATCTTCTTACATGGAGAGGTTCCAGGGCCAAGTTCAGAGTCAGATTTCTATGGACAAGGGGGCAAGCTCTGTGAGATATAACCTGGTTGTTGCATTCTCCTGCAGACCCTGACACACCACAAGTGACTGAACTCCTTCCAAAACTGGGTCCCAGTTGAACTCATTTTATTTCATGCAGCAAATACCAACCTCCAGTGCAGCAGCAAGAAACACCACGAAAAGTGGAGGATGAACAAATGGCTTCACAGTCCACACGGGAAGACACTTAGCACCCAGTGGCCACAGTTTACCTAAAAAGAGAAAATTCAGCACTGCTGCCTTATGTTCATTAGAATACAAGAAACCATGTCCTCCAGGTCACATAGATTCAAACCCAGCTTTGATGGTCTCACTAGAAAGGAAGCTAAAGCTCCTTACAACAACATATGTTTCAAGTGCCCAACCTCAGAGGAAGTTCCTCAAGAAGTCTTTAGGCCGGCAGAGCTCCATGTTTTTGGAGTGTTAACTGTTAGACAAGGACACAAGAAAAGACCACTGACTCTAATTAAAATCAAATTAAATTAATCTTATTATTTCCACCTTTCATGCTGCCTCCCCTCCCAAAACAGCCGGAACAAGACAGCAACCCCAGCTTTCCTACAGCCCAGCTTTATAGCCCAGAAAGTTACACAAAAGGGGTGTTACAGATAACAGAACTCTGACAAGCATCACACTAATGGTAGTTTAGATTTTTTTTGCTGTCCCTACATCAGAATTCAGAGGACCATTAGAGCCTCAGAGAGGGATGTTGTCTGGCCAGAGAAGGCAAATATTTATGATGTGTCACTAAAGTTTCAGAGAGGGCTGCTATCTGGTCAGAGAGCTGGGCATGCGTGAGTTCAAGGCACGGGCAGGCATTTCAAGCAGGTTCAGAACTTGCAGTAATTTATGGTAAAGCCAAAATTATCTTTTCATGGCTTTGTGGCAAGATGGCTCCCAATTTTAATAAAAGATCAGGTTGGGTCTATCATTTCCCCCTTTTCTCTGTGTCCCTTTCAAATCTTTAATAGATTAGGGGAAGAGCACTGAGGAAATTTTAATCCCTCAGGTAAGATTCTCCAAATTTTTAGAACTCACCAAAACCGATCTCCCTGATTTTACCTGACTTAATTAATTACTTATATTGATAGTCTATTTATCTTTGTCTTCATTGTTGTAAGAAGAGTGGCGTCAATCATTATTTCTTCTTCTGACCTGAGACAGGGTGAAGTGAGTGGGCGTGAGGGACATGAGTTGCCTTTTATAAGTCAGTTGGGGGACATGAGTTGCCTTTTAGAAGTCAGTTCGGATTGAAGTATGGTTGGGGAAGAACAGGTTGTAAAGTCATCTGGGGATGGGTTCTTCTATGAGAGAAACAAAAACCATGAGTACTGAATAAATGTTGCAGCAGCTGGAACATGTCACTGTATGGAAGTTCCCTCACCAGTCTTTAATATCCCCAGTTATCAGGACTATCAAATTAATATTTAACTTTTAGTGTTACAGTTGTCCCTCCCCGTAAGATACAGTTTAACAATTTAATGTCATCTGATCTTGTAAAATCCTTTTTTTTGTATGACCTCTATGTCTAATAGAGAAACCTTTAATTCTGTTACTCAGGGCTGGATAATCGTACTAGCAAACACCAAGCCTACCTGTGTAGGTTAGGAATATCTGCAGGCCTTAAATTAGAAATTTCTGCCTGTGGCAGCTCTTCTTGATAGTCTCTTTTTATAAGTATCAGGCATTCATGTCTGAGAATCCTTCTTTGTAGCCTCCAGTCTTACTTATTTTGGGAGGCTAAAATAAAGTGCATACCTTAAAATATTATTATTATTATTATTATTATTATTATTATTATTATTATTATTATTTTTATTATATTATTATTATTTAAAATGCCCAGGAATGGCTGTATTTTGGTCTTAACTGTCTTTCCAAAGTGTTTAAGATGAAGCAGTCAAACGGACTTTTGTTTCTATCTATTGTTAACAGTCAGCTGAGCTTTATGGGAGTCAATTCTGGAAAAACGAGAGCAGATTTTCAGTTCTGCTAGTGCCATTTGCGCTAGGTGGGTCCAGGTCTTGCTTGAACATTTGGCTTCCCTCAGAAGCATCAGGGATATCTCCTTTCTCTGATGACTCTCGTAACAAATGCACTGATTGGCTTTCTGTTCTCCAGTGGTCTCATTAATCACCCTGATCAGGAGGTTATGTGGCTCAGAGTTGAAAAGCTCTTTAGAGAAGTCCCCTGTTCCCTGGATTCAGATTGACTCAGAGGGTAAGAGCCAAAATATTGGTTTTCTTGGCCCTTTTCATTTAACTTTAATTTTAAATCCTAATCTTAAACATCCAGCAAATAAATTTTAACAGCCTTATATTAAGAGTACTGGACTTTAATGTCTATAACTTTATAATTATCTTTTAATTAATTGGGATCTGTATTATTCTGTCTGTATTGTAGGTGATGACTTATTATCTTGAATAAACCCATGTTGTGTTCTTAAAGCAACTAACAGGGAATCTTTAGATCAATTATAAGAAAATTTCAAAATAAAATTAACAAAAGTAAAAATACTTAGTTCGTGTAATAGCTACCCTAAATTTTTTGACTGAGTATTACTTTATATCCCCTGTTTTAGATCCTAGGAATCTTGACATTTTTTAGGTTTTTAACATAACTTTAAAGAAATATTATCTGACCTACTGGTTTCGTAGTCATTCTCACATATAGTAAAATGGGACACACAGCCTTATCTCATGTAAGGCAGGGCTCTTTATAAATCTTAAGTATTTTAGTTCTAAAGCTGATCTTTATTTTTAAATATCATTTGACAAAGTTTACATAAATTGCGGTCTCATGAACATTAGCTAAAACCATATGATATCACATTTAAAACATGAATTAAAGAAAGCCTGAAAGTTTTCAACTTTTACATAGATTAGGCTCTCATTAACTTAAAAATACATTTAAATTGTTCCACAATGTAAAAAGTAACATGAAACTTTACATATCTTATTGATAACAGGTAAATAAATCTCCAATATATTTTTTTTACCATACAACTTCAGAACACCAGCTTGATATAATGCTCTTTTAAAGTTTCTACCTTACAGACTTGCATACCTGTAAGATATGAAAACATTAATAGCATCACAATTACATTGATGTTTCTACATTAACCAAGTTTACCTTTTAAAGAAATGGCAGTACAGTGCTCTAAAATAATAGTTCTGATTTAATAAGTTGTTTAATTTTTATGGTTCCTTGCTCTAGAAAAAATAAAACTTAATAAACACAATGTTATGGGTAAACTTATGTTTCAAAAAATTTTTGTCTCATTAACACATGACTGATTTTTAAAATCTTATATAGAGTTTAGTAAAAACTCATACAGACCTTAGTAAATGAATCAGATATCTAACAAAAGTACTCACGAATGAGTAATCCCATATCAAATTTACTTTACTTATTTATCAAAATATTAGAGAAATGTATTGAACAGTGTAAACCATTTTTATGTTGAAGAAAATGTCCTAGAACCAAGGCACATTAGACGTTTTGTAGATATTAATATTTTATTAGATTTTTGAACACCTAGAAAAATTTGTAAGCTTAAATTTAAAAACATTTATTTTTATCTGTTTATCCAATTTAAATTGAAACATTTAAACCACGTGAACTAAAGATCTTTGGATCCACTTTTTAAAATTTGTTTTTATGAGCGCTTTTTTTATGAGCGCTCCTTATATATGTTAATTTGTGTATCATATATATGATATACGAACATATGTATATATAGACAGACAACACATAACAAAATTGTACACACATAATAATAGTAAAGGCCTTGTAGTTTTTCGCAGGTTAAATCTTTATTGCAATGTTTCAAAAAGTCCACAGTTGGTCAAAGATAGAACTGATCAGAAAAACATTAACCTAGGTCTGCATGCTCAGAATCATGAGCTCAAAAAGAAAATACAGAATCTAAGGAAAAAAATAAGAGTCCTAGGAAAAACGACTGGCCAATAATTAGTAAATACCATACAATTTACTTTTTTTTTTTCGTTAGGCATCAAATCAGTCTCCTACTAAGCTTGCAGGCTTCTTTCATTTGCATTTCAACATAAGTCATGGCTGAGGTCTGGAAGGAGCAGGAAAAAACTGCTATTCTGAGCAGACACCTCAGGCCTAAGGCATTTTAACCATAATTTTCAGGTTCGGGTGTTGAAAATTATGATACAAGTTTAAGATACAATTCACAAAATTTTATGTCTTTACATCTTATTTTGTCAACAGATACCATACTATGGATTACTATCCTTGTCCAAATTAATGCACTGGTACACACAGTGACATTTTCCCTGGCTACCGAAATCAAAATTGGTTAAAAAAAAAAAAAGACTGAATGATTGGGAAGTTACTTGCCAATTGGAAGTAGAGTTCTTCAGTTTTCCATCCTAAGTATTTAAGTTCTCTGGCATGAATTACCTGAAATCTTAAACTAAACAATTACCTAAACCCGACTTTTAACTGCAAGATTGTGCAATGCTTCAAAAACCCATTCAGATACCATTTTGTTATGATAAAACATCATCATTTAGACACACATTCAGCTAAGATCATTCCCAAGAAAAATTTTATAATATCAACACATTATTGCACATGTCTTAAAGGACCAGAAAAAAAGACACAAGACAGACAGAAAGGAGGTAGAGACTATGGTTGCCAGACAGAATCCTTTAAACCAGAGAAGATAAGAGAAAAATCTACTACACCAGTGGCACCATAAAAATCTACTACACCAGTGGCACCATGGGGGGGACCAGATGTTTTAACAGAGGGGAAACCTGAAATGGAAAATAAAGTGTCTGTATGGTGACTTTAATGAATTTAGTGTCCCCTTTTTCTTTTTCTCTTTTTTAACAAGACAGAGGTGGCGTAATTCTTACAGTGCACGGAAGGAAGGAGGGTATTCCCTGAATCAACAGGGCTTTGGCAGCTGCTGGGGGTCCCTCAGTCCCTCCTTTTACTTACAGGATTAGCTCCTCTGGTTCAGTTCCACCTCAAGCAAGCTCCATCTCCTAACATTTCAGTAGACAGCTCTCACAAAGTTCTGGGGCGGAGGAGGGATACCAAATTTGTAACTTAAAGTTCGGTTCCTGACCTAGAAGCCAATTTATACCAATTAAATAATGAGGAATGGGTTCTGAGAAAAAGAAAAGGGGAGGTTAATTGCTTTGCTAACAAAGGAGAAACACAGGGGACTCTGCCAAATTTTGTGACTCTCTTGATCTGGAGGGACAAGGGGTTTTAAAGGAGTTTCACTTGTTAACCTGGGAGATACTCAGTTCTTAGGTCCCCAGCAGGCATTGCCCTCTGCAATGGGTGTGCTCCAGGCAGCCAGTTAGGGGCTTCTATCATCCTGCTTAACAAAGGGGGGTAAAGTTCATCGCAGTTCCTTAAAACACAGTTCAAACGGGTGTCAGGCTTACTCTCTTTATTACCCATTTTCACGTCCAATATCCTTAAGTTTTTACCACTGAAATCACACAACAAAATGAACAAAAGCAAACAAACAAACAAAAAAATAGAACGCAGAACAAAACACACACACACACACACACACACACACACACACACACACAAAGAAAAACAGAAACCCGGCGCCTAAACAGAAAAACAGTGGTACAGTGCAAGATCTTGCTAAAGCTCCAGGGTACGAGCGTGTGCGTGCCCGTGGGCACCTCTCTACACTTCCAGAGGAATTTCCTACAGAACAGAACAGAGGACCAAATGATTCTTGTTACTGTCCTGGACAGGAGTACATGTGAGTCTCCCCAGGCCACATCTCTGTCATCAGAAGAGATCTCCCTTAACCGGATATCAGATGTTATAAAGGCGCCACTTACCTATGGAGGCCTCCTCCATCAGGTGCTTGCTAATAGTTTTAGTGTGGAGGTTCACTGCAATGCTCCCGGGACTAAAGGCTCTCTTCCTAATATAGAGAAGATGGACCAAACCAGGCCTGAGTGGAGAGCTGTTCCTTGGTGCCTATGGTTTATATACCATTCTAATTTGTGAAAGTGCCACAGAAAGTAGGGTCAGCCTCCTTCTCATGGTACGCTTGGAAGCAACTGTTTGGACAAAGTGGTTGCCAAGGCAGTGACCTCATTCAGTTCCTGAAGGATGCGACCTCACCTCATTTCCTTGGTAATGGAACTCTCTGAACTTGGGATCCAGGAAGCCAGGCACAGAGAGCCAATCCCCGTCCCAGTCCCAGTGGTCTCACTTGCTTCGATTTAGCAAGGACAGAGTCAGTCTTTCTTGGTACCTACTGATGTGAGGATGGCCAAATGCCAGGAAAACTCTGAAGAGGGGCCTTTTTTGAAAAAGCAGGTAGTGGCTCACAGCTGGCTCCTGACGACTTCACAGAGTTTGACAAGGAGACCAGATCTGAGACAGGACAGGCCATATCGGGGGAACACAGTATGGCCCAGCAGTCAGAGGACACTCCGGAGAGTGAGAGACCTACTTGGGGGAAGGAGGTGCCTTTGTGGATGTGGATGTGTGCTTGTGGTTTTGTCTCATGTTCAGAGAATAGGTAGGAAAGTCGGTTTGTTTGGTTTGGAGTGAACTGTTTCTAGTAAGTTGTTGGACAAGGCGAGTGTTTCTATGTCTGTGTAACCCACTGTGTCCGTGGTTGTAGACATTAGAAAAGAGAATGCGTCAATGGATGTTTCCTGTCTATTAGAAAGCTTCCCAGCATTCATCCTGCCCAACTAATGAATGCTCTAGGGCTTGTCTTATCAATGGGCAACACCGGCTATCTTCCTAAGTTCCTGTTTTCTTCCTGAATTCTGGCCACTCTTCAGAATAGACTCATGCTTTTGTGTCCACGATATGTAGCATCTCCAAGCACTGTGACATGGACATGTACTGGATAGCTGAAGGAATTGGCAAGAATCTCAGAAAACTCAGATACCAGTGTGACCAGGATAGTCTCAGTGGAGAAACCCTGCAATCGGCCTTTTGATTACCTATTGTTCTGTTGCCCTGAATGTTAGGAAGGTCTTTGCCTCAGGCCACGCCTTCGAGATTCCAGAAGAAAACAGTTTTCAAACGGAAATGAGTGGGCATCACCTGTGGCTGTTTGCTTAATTGCTTTGGAAAGGGATGTGTCTGAATCAGCCCCTTGGCCCTGTGTGAGACTAGAGCTTAGATTCTTAGCACCTGATGGATCATAAGAAAGATCCCATGTGTGGATCCAAATCAAAATGACCAAAAA